>NC_091744.1:75565116-75865116 GCF_043380555.1 Nothobranchius furzeri | reverse complement strand
AGAATAAAAACCCCTTCATAACACTCATCCTCCAGCACACACACACACACACACACACACACACACACACACACACACACACACACACACACACACACACACACACACCTATGTACTGCCTCCTAGTGCCAGGAAACTACACACTTTAAAATGTGATCTTTTGCTATTTTGGCCTTTATATTGGAACTTGTGTTATTGAATGCTATTCAGATTTTTTTACGGGTTCAAATGCTGAGTCAGACTTCACTGTGACATCAATCTAAGCCTCAGGAGGAGAAAAAAGTCCAATGAAGATCTGGTGGTGCTTACACTACACTGTCACTCCGGTCCACAAACAAACAGAGGATCAGCAGCTCTAATGTTATCTCTGTTCCTCTCTGTTGGCCTTTAAGGTACTATTTGTTTGCTTTGACAGAGGAATACTGAAATTTCAGTCCAAAATAGCCTGCCAGTGTCCACAGCAGCTAACATGGTGCAGCAAATGACTGCTAATCACGGGGAACAGCGAGAGAGTCAGCTGTCAGCATTCCAGCTTCCATTCCCTGCCTGACGGAAGACAAAGGAGCACAAGGGACACGTCCAGCAGGTCACTCTCTCCTCTGAGGACACGCCATACGGGCAGGGGAACCAAGCTGACTGGGCAGACTAAATCAACTGAGCAAGGTACGTTTCAAACAGGAGTCTCTGTTGAAGATTTGGATCCTTTACAAGCTGCACTTCTAGATGTATTCAGTTATTAATAGTGGAAATCGCTATAAGCAATAGTTTAGACAGAAATCTTCAATCTAAACATGCAAGCACAAGCACAATAGAATAGAATAGAATAGAATATACTTTATTGATACCACAGTGGGGAAATTCAGTCATTAAGGCAGCACATAAAACAATACAGGGAAATAAACAAGAGCATTAGGCTGTTATCGCAACCTTCAGCAGTCAAAAAATGAATAAAAATAGAAAATGGAGAATTGCGTTTTCATAAACAGCACAGATTTACAAATGTGTACCCAGGCGTTGATTTATCACTGACGTTAGCATGCAACAGGATCATGTCAGTAACCGTGAAGCTGAGGGAGTTCTGCAGTCTTGCAGCAGTGGGAATGAATGACCTACGGTAGATGGAAAGATAGAATATAAAAGCATTTCTTGTAAAATGATTAAATGTGTAGTCAACTTTTATAACTCAGCTTTATTAACAATATGTCCTAACGGGTACCCGCTCCAACGACCCTCTGCAACGCCCTATCACAATGACACAATCTTTAGTTAATTATAAACACTTTCCATAATCCTGAGCTGCATAATAATAATAATAATAATAACGATAGAGGTGGATTCTCTAAATTATATCATATCTCAGAAAATTTTACAACAACATTTTATAATATAACAGAAGACATTTAAGGCATCTGACCGGTTATTGCTTGAGGATATTTCGTCTCTCATCTTCAAGTCTCCTTTTTGGGCTATTTTTACTCTTAGATTGCCATGCCCTGCACTAACATGTCAGTGCAATTATTAATGTCTGCTTTGAATCTAACAAGTATCAATAGTTTGCATGAAAAATCACTTTAAAAACAATAATCTCAAATTTGAGAAACTAATGCAATCAGACAGCAGTTACACAAACAACAAATGGATAAGAGCTCAGCTTCTGGCATCACTTATGAAAGGAGGAGAATCTTCATCCATCTTTAACTACACCAATGGCATCGATGTGCTGTAGGTTATCCAAAAATGATTCTACTTGAGTAAGACTTCAATATTAAGCATCATTTTAACATTTTTAAAACTCATTAAAACTGGCTATAAAGTTTTAATGGACAAATAGAATATAATTCATTTGACTGTATTATAAATGAAGTTGTACAGAAATGTTAAAAGCATTAATTTGGTAACACTTTTGTGAATTAATGATAAAAAGTAGAAATGTAGATGTGCATTTAGTTGTTTATTTGTTTAAATTGATAATGTTCTTCCACCGCACCCCACTGCATTGATTTGACAGTTTGTTTAATCTATGATATTATACATACAGAAGGCTTGGTGTGTATTATTTGGTAGACAAAAGGCAAAATCTAAGGTCCTTAAATCTTTATCCGAGGCCTGATCTTTGCAACCAATGTAAAAAGGCATCAATATCATGCAAAACCTCCTGATTATCCTGTTGCATGGTGAATTAGTGACAATAAATCTAAAACCTGTATATGGTGAGCTTTCCAAACACATTTACCCGACTGTTTCTCTGTCTCCTTTGATTCATACACACCAGACTCCAAGACATATTTAGCATCATGGCTTATTGATCATAGACGCAAAAAGTCAGAGCACATATAATAAAATCATCAACACCAAGTGGTCAAAGACCCTGCTGTGTATCGTTGTTCTACTGTTCAAAGACACAATGAGGAGTAGAGTTAGACTGACTGACGAGGACGAATAAACCACACTTAACGCAGTTAAAGCTGCTCGGTAGCTGAGGTCTGAAATGTGACTCCAGTCATGAGGTTTCCTTTAACTACGATGGGAACTAACGGCCCTTGGGTCCATGTTAATCCCACACCTTCTCAGAGGGCTTGAAATGTATCCAACCATGCTGGTCAGAGCAGAATCACAACCTCCTTATTGTTTCATTTCTCTTTCCGATGAGATCAAACACAGAAAATGTAGATTGATCCAACTGGCTTGTTTCAGGGGAAAGACAGAACGGAGTACTTGAAAAGCACAAATAAACCGAATGCCATGATTCTTTCAGGCTGTTCACTGAGAGAAATGAAACCCAACAGTGTCTGTTGGGTTGTGTCTAAAAGTATTCTGTCACCCGATCTGTGCACGTGGCTTTGTTACAAAGAGCTGGAAGTAAAGCCAGCATCATGCTCATCACCTCAAGATGTGGACTGTTTTGTATCTAGGACATGGCACAAACATGCAAAACCTCAAAGTTTCATCCAAAATTACACACCGAGGTAAATGAAAAGTTGGGAAATGGTTGTGGTCGTGCATGTGAACTTACATTATTTCAATGCAAAAACTGAGAATTAAAAAAAACTGGAAATATTGAGTTAACAAATAATAGCTGTCTTAGGAGAGAATTACTTGCAGCAAGAACATATTTATGCTCCTTTGCTTTCACCGAGAACAGTCCAGTGAGCTCACACACCTAATTTTACTTTCACACAATCTAATCATAATGCACTTCACGCTTACTGACTCGTACAGAAACAAATTTCTTTTTAAAGAGGACATTTAGCCGAAAACAAAGGTGTTTCATAAAAAAGCCGGTGATCCTTCATTGCGTTCAAATTTCAAAATAAGCCATTGGAGTGAATTGAGACTGATTCAGCATGAATAAAAATGGAACGTCTTAAAGAACAATCCCAACTCCAGTTATGCTGAACTGAATTACAGAAGTTTGACCAAACAGCTGCAGGGACAGATGAATCCAGTTATGTTTGATGTATCGCCTGGTGGGCAAAGTCTAGGGGCAAATCTGCATTTTACTTTTTTTGTCACTCCGCTGTGAGAACCAGCTGCTGCTTGTGGCTCCTAAGGCTAGGTTAAAGTTAAGAGGGGACAGGGCATTCTCTGATGCGGGTCCCAAACTGTGGAACGCACAGCCCCTAACTATTAGGGACTCTCCATCAGTAGCAGTTTTTAAAATGAGGCTGAAAACCTACTTTTATGATCTGGCTTTTAATTGTTAATGTTTTATATTTTGTAATGCTCATTTGTGGTTTTAATTATGTCTGTAGCGTTATATGTTTTATTGTTTTACTCTTTTGTTGTACAGCACCTTGGTGGCATGCTCAGGACTGTAAGGTGATTTATAAATAAAGGCTGAGTTGAGTTGAGTTTACTTTTTTTTATTTAATCAGCAACTTTCTAAAGCAAAACGTCACATTAGTAATCAAACAGAAACAATAAGTCCCCAACCCCATTAATCCACACCAATCCCCGTTAACTGAACTAGGTATACCTTTGATTTGTTTTGTTTTCCCCCACCCATTTAATTATATGCAAATGTGTTTGTTAAAAAGACGATGCCTAGAGCATTGTGACGCTGTTTTTGGCATGCTCAGTTGAAGAATACCAGTTATGTTTTCTTTCACTTTAAATGGACTGCGTTACAACTCAGCAAGATATCTTTGGACCCGCCACTTCCCAGAACTGGGTACTTAAAGTGGAAACCAGTGGGCAGAGTTACAAAACATGAGTGGCAGGTGCTTGTTACCCAAAGAACAGAAGTACCCTCAATGGACAAATGTCCCCACTCATGGACGGACTGTCCACACGCATCAGTTTGGACCAACAAAAACTCTCATTCTGAGACTTTTATCATTTAAATGACCTAAATCTGAACATCTGTTGGTGTGCATGTGGTTGTTTTTCTCTTCATAAGATATATAATTTAGATTTAGCTGTATATTCTCATTTTAAAGACTGTTTGACAACAACCTCATTTAAAATGAACATTGCTAATCAACCTTGGTGAACACAAAAATAGACATTACATCATCGAATTTACAGATGGCAAGCTAACGTTTTCTGTGATAGTAGCCATGCGTCATAGAAGTGCTAGCAGATTGCCATTAAGTCTCTCCTTGCTAAAGTCAATATGTCTGTTAGCAGAAGATCTCAAGAACCTCTTCATGGATTTTGATTTTAAAACAAAAAGTTTGAGAACATCTCCAATAACTGTGCATCTGCAATGGATGAACATTTGGAGTCAGTCTGATTTAAGGACACCTTAGTCCAACACATACAATGGCTATGTTTCAGAATTTCTTATTAATTCACTGAATGACATTTTGGTGTGGTAGTAGATGAAATTCACTCAAAACGCATAAATCAGACAAAATTGAGCAACATATTGCAACACTGCATAAGATCATGCATGATGCTGTTTTCAAAATTTGACCAGAATTGGTAAAATTCTTAGCCTGACAAGCTGTCCTTAATCTGTGAATATACTGTACTAGCCACGCCCCATAGAACGAGCTGTCATGGGGCGGGATCTTTGGTTGTCTTTCAAAGGGCCTCTGCATGCTATTGGAGTACAAATAAAGTGGCATACTCACTGCTACAGATGTCATTCAATGGGGCAGTGCACCATGCACTGTCCCAAAAAAATCACAGATATTTTACATAAATAAATATTTTTTTAGCGAGAGGTTGAGAGTAACGTAATTTCATTTCTCTGTATGTCCTGTACATGTGGCAGAATTGACAATAAAACTGACTCTGATCTTTGATCTTTATCTAAATAAACTTAAGTACCTCTATCTGCTATTGACTTAAAGAAAAGCCCAAGTCTAAATAGTCCAAAGTTGATGCCAAAGCCATTTCAAATGAGCTGTCACCATTTGAGTTTCGCTCAGCAGTAACATCCTGCCCACCAAACCCATAGAGCACTGTGATTGGCCCACCAAACCAATAAAGCACTGTGATTGGCCCACCAAACCAATAAAGCACTGTGATTGGCCCACCAAACCCATAGAGCACTGTGATTGGCCCACCAAACCCATAGAGCACTGTGATTGGCCCACCAAGTCAATATGAGCAGTGTGATTGGCCCATCAAACCAAAAAGAACACTGTGATTAGCAAGCCACAATACTGGTCTAGGCTGCTAAGGTTCTAGTGGAGCGGGCCGACATGCGGATCAAAATCATTTTGCTTCTGCTACTGTCCATCTAGATTTATAGCCTGGCCTGCCAGACTCGTCTTCTGTTTAATCCTGCACAGAGACTGAGTCTGGTAACTCTAGGCAAAGAACGCCATGAGAGGTGGGACTAGCCAGCTCAAGAATAACCAATCAGAAAAAAAGACGGAAATCCCGACTGTACCGCACAACGCTGTAGTTTTCTAGTTGTAGTAAAAAAAAAGGCGTCTGGCAACGGCGAAAATATCTTTTTTTATAGAAGAAATGCTTTTAGTGCTTCTACTTGTGGTTTTAAAGACATTTGAGTCATTTAGAACAGAGGAGTTGTTTATGAGAAACGGAGCGTCGATGTGTGTGACGTCCGCGATGCTGTAGTTTTTTTTTAGCTGTAGTAAAACTGGAGTCTGGCGACAGCGCAAACATCTTTCTTTCGAAGAAAGGCTATTAACGCTTCTACTTGTTGTGTCCAAGTCATTTAGAACAGAGAAAAGAGCCGCAGCGAACACCGCTTCAGTCATCATGTTCGACAAACTCAGTGTTGTGGTGTGTGACGTACACTACTCAGCGCTGATTGGCTCGGTTAGAATTCTCACGGGGTGGGGTTATTTGAATAGGAGAGTTCCCAGACCCTTTCTCTGTGCAGAATTAAACAGAGGAGGAGTCTGGCAGGCCAGGCTAGTAGATTTAGGCTATAAAATAATATCGTTTCTCAACAAAACTCTTGCAGGAAAGGTAGTGATGAATTCCTTGGAGGAATACTAGCCAAGCCACTACTAAAGCCCGCTACTAGGCCTTTAATTACTTTCAACAGTTTCTAGAGGTGCTTCCTCAAAAGCAGCAATTTTCAACAAAATTGCAAAGACTCCAGTTTTTATGCAAATGAAAGCCTCAACTTGACAGCTAATCTCCAGAAGTGAAATCAGGTGCTTTGGAGTGTATTGAGTCAATTATCATAAATGCTGGTAAAAGGACATGGGTGTGATAAATCACATTAATGTCTAACACCATCAAGACTTTCTCACAACTCAGATCACATTTTACATGTTTGTAAAAAGTGTTTTCACTGAGACTTTAAACTACTTTAAATCACAATCACACTATCTACATCCTGTTCTTGATGATAATGATGATGTATGAAATCCACCACTGGATAAAATCCTCTACTAATAGCAGCTCAAATTACATCTGCATGTTTAAGATGAGTAAAGCTACAAATAATTGGGAGGGTATCACTTCCAGACCACTGAACCAGCAGCTTCTAGAAATGTCAACTTCATCTATCAGCCCAGATCGAGAGGACAGAAACGTCATGGAGGAATCTGTAGCAAAAATATTGACGCTCAGAACAGCTGTTCGCTGCAAACACACAATACACACACCGATTATCCAGTTAGAGCAAAGAAAAGTGGGATTTTTTTTTCATGAAATCAAACCGAAAAAGTTCAGAGAAACTCGTAGAAGAAAAACATCTTCTCGGCGTTCAGATTTCCCCTCTTCCCACAGCGCTGATGCGCGTCCGCGTCATTAATAACATTCATTTCAGCGCGTTTCTTTCTTTCCCCCCAAAACTCACCAGCAGTTCTTGAGCCTGACCCCGAACCAAGCAGAAGGTACCAGATCCACATCCTACGTTCCTCCTGTCCTCCTCTCGGCCTACTCTCGTTGTCCTGCCCCGCTACGGGGCCAAAACTAGGGGCGAAAAGCAAAAAACAAACTTCCCCGATCAAGGCAGCAACTCTAAAGTTACACTTTTTTAATCTTCGGCTAAATTACAAGTGTGCCTGGTAGGATAGGCGTGGGACCGCGTTGGTATCGCTGTAGTCCGGATTGTGGAGGGGGAGAAGGCGCAGAAGCTGGAGCCGAGGGGGCTTCGGGGTGGCGGGCAGGCAGGCGGAGAGAGCGCTGGTGCTGAGAGGAAGGCGGAGCCGGAGGGAGAGCACCGGGGAGCAGAGGTCGGCCACTCCAGGTCAGCGCTCCCAAAGCCTCAAACGGTCCCCAGATACATGCATGACACAGTAACTCCAAATGTTCAGGTTGTTTGTTTGGGATAAAACAGATGAGATTATAATAATCACATGAAACATCCGTTTATGAGAGCAGCCCTTTATGCAGAGTAGGTGTTTTTGTTTGTTTGTTTTAAAGACATTTGTAAGTAATCAGAACTAGTGAGCAAAAATATTATTGCAGTAAATATTATAACATATTTAAAATGAGCAAAAAAAGGAGACATTTCTTCAAAAACATCATTTTTGTGAAGCAGGTGGGGAAAGCCCCGCCCCCTTTTTTATAAATCTCCAGGTAATACCTCACAGTAGAAAGACCTATAGCTATTAGGTTTAAACAGATAACACAAAAGGGGACTTTAGGGATAAAAATGCATTTTTACACTTTTCTAAAATTTCTAAATATGTTTTAATTGAACTGATGGTCATTGACTGTCCAAACTTTTATTTATTTTTTTAAACTTTTTTTCTGCCTGTATTTGTGTGTGATATAGTGCCTTCTATCTCCGGATAAGCGGAAGAAAATGAATGAATGGATGGATAGCACCTTTTAGAGCCCTGAAGCCCCCCAAGGGGCTTTACAACACAGTCATTCACCCATTCACAACCTGGTAGTGACGAGCTACATTGTGGCCACAGCTGCCCTGGGGCACACTGACAGAGGCGAGTCTGCTATACACAGACGCCACCGGTCCCTCTGAACACCACCAGCAGGCAAGATGGGTTAAGTGTATTGCGCAAGGACACAAAGACAGTGACAGACTTGGCGGGGCTCAAACCTGCAACCCCCCGATTACTGGGCCAGCACTTAACTCCTGTGCCACCGTCGCCCCCAGTAGACAAACTTATTACTCCCAAAAAAGACGTAAATTTATACATCAAAACATGGTCATGCGTGTCTTACTTTACCCACAATGTCTCTCATTTCTACGGGACTTTGGGTTTTCTTCCAAAGTCCCCTCCGGGTGAGTGCCAATAACTATGTTTTAGTTTTTTTCAGTTTTTCTCTTCAAAACTGAAAGTGAAAGTTGCTTCAACGTCTACATAAAACATGACAGACCTGTTAAAGTTCACATGTGATTATCTAATCAAGATTTATTTTTTCAATGCAACATAGTTTTCACAGGATAACTGTTTGAGCCTTATGTATCCACTAGCAATTAGCTGTCATAATTTAATATAATAATTCCTAAATTGATGGAATTATAGGCATCAGCTTCACTGGCAATCCACAAAGATTTATTAGGAAGCTTTTCTAGTGGCACAGGTAGCTATGATCCACGTTAGGTACCAGCTTTTCCAGATGTGGTTCGCTGGTTGAATCAATATATGCAGTGGTCTTTAGTAGGAATATGTTGTAAGTCGTACTCGGGGTAAACGCTCAGATGCGCCTGTTTCAATAAGTACAAGTCAACTGGCGGAGAAAGTAGCTTCAGATGGCAGCATTGGAAGTCTTAAGCTTGGTTTATGCTTGACGCGTTCACTTTCCGCGCGGTGATGCGGCTCGCGGATGGAACGCGCTTCACAACTCGCAGCGTTTATGGTTCGTGCGGCTTGTCTCTGCGGTGAGCTAATATTCTCCCAAACTGTAGGGGGCAGCATGGAGCTCTACGGCATGCATCCAACACTACACCTTAGTAGAAGTAGAAATTACTGTTTACAACATGGCATTTCAGCATTTTTAACAGCATTCTCGTCTTTTCCGACAGTGCGAGCTATTTCCCTCCAAGAATTATTAACAACATGTTGATCACGGTGATCTCTGAGAGCTGAATCATACAAATGTCTGTATATACGAACCTCTGCCGTACTAGTTCTTGCCGGTCCGCCATGTTTTTCCGCGTCCGTCCGTCCGCGTGGTTAGAAATTTTCCGAGGTGCGCGTTGCGGAAATTCTGGGCCGTGCGGAGACGTGGTGGAGGGGTGTGGTTGTTAAAATGACGCAAAATGACGCAACTTTTCCGCGCGGAGCCGTGCGGACCTCGCGGACGCGTCAAGCATAAACCAACCTTTATTTCATGCTATTTGGACATATCACCTCAAATTGGACAACAGCGACACAACTCTACCACTGACTCTGTTTGCTTTGCACCATTGATTTTTTTATCTCCACGAATAACACAAGTCTGGAGACTTCTGCTGTGTGGTGGATTTGCTAATGCCTAGAGTTAGCACCTACTAGCTGAGACGTTCTCTGCTGTTTCCTGGACGCTAAAACAACAACAGCCTTCCCCGTCGCGAGTCAAGATGAGTGAGTCCATGAATGTTAGGTGAAAGTGTGATGTAGATCTGTCAGGATTTTCAAATCCTAGAGTTTCACCGTCTATTTTCTATCAGAAACTAATGCAGCAGATAGGTGTAGGAGACTATTTTCATGTTCAGCCTGCATGAAAAAAATCAGAAATGATCATTAAAAATGTTTTTCAGTGATCCACACCTTTAACATAATGCTCAGAATATTTTCACCAATGCTTTACCAGCAGATGATTACGCTCAGTGAACATTAAAGCACCACGAAAATAAGATGTTATGGTGACACGGAAGCTGGGAACAAACCAAAAAAACTGGTGTCTCTTTACAAACGTGGCTCTTCCTTTTGTACAGCAATGATTTGAATGTTTTAAAGACCTGTGCTGTTTGGTATGTGAGCACAGATGAAAGGCTGGGTGTGATATGTAAACCAGTTCCACAACAAAAACACAGATAGAAGGCAGGAAGTAAAAGAGAGAAAGTACACAAACCTTTAATGACTTCATTTGCATGTAAATGAAGTTGGATTTGGTCAGAGAGAGGAGGGAAGGAAGGACAGAGGAGGCTTCCCTGATGAAATCTTTCTCTTTATCATAGAAATGCAGCTGTGTGCAGGTACACAGCCTAGCTTCAAACAAACCCAGCCCTTTGACAGAATGCTAACCTGAGGGCATATGATTGGGATGACTCCCAAAATCAGGCTCCTCCAGCATACTTTAAATTCATTCTCACTGTGTTATCAAGCCAAAGCTTCACACAGGCTCAAAGTCCAAGGAAAGGGGCCATTTCTTCTTAGTTAAATCTGCCGAAACTTTGTCAAAGATCCCAGTTTGATAGCTTCTACATGGGCCTTTTGTCCTCACTACCCCCCATTGCCCCCTCCAGGGCTTCATTCTCTTAAAATGAGGCTTTTTGCTGGATGGAAGGGCAAGCACACGGAGTAACAGCTCTCAAAACGTGTACAGTTGGCAGACATTAATATTTCAGCGATTACCACAGTTAACAAAGGCAGACACAAGTCTGCTCAACACAAGTCCTGGATACAATCAGCTCCAATGTAACTAAATGCTTGTTGAGGAGGAGGAAGATTTGTCAGTCAGCGTTAAATGGATTTCCGTCTGCTTCCCTGGAGTTATCATTAATGTTAATACTGAGCTGTCTCACAACTTCTGCAGCCCGATCCACGACCCAGAGCAGAATAACCTGTATTGGGGGGGAGGGGGGGGGGGTCTGCATAAGAAGACTGCAAGCTAAAAGCAAAAATGTGCTCAAATGAATCACTGATTGACTCAAAGTAATGCCCATCAAATGGTTTAGGGGCTATCTATAAACAGCCCAGACCTAATTAGCTACCGGCCAACAAATGGACTCATTAGGGGACATTAAACTCTAATATGAAGGCTGTTCTTGAGTTAATCGCAGAAGAAACCCAATTAGCGTCCAAATTTGGAGAATGACTCAGAGGTACTGCAACAGTCTGATTGGTGAAATAAAAGGGGAGGAGCACGGCAACCTGGGATGAGTTTGCTTGCGGGCGAGTGGCAGGCACCACAGAGAGAAAGATTCAGCCTCAGATTAAACAAGAGGTAAGAGATTGTGCAGCAGCAGCAGCAACACAAAGGGAGCCTTTCTGAGTGTGCATCTGCTGGAGAGAGACAACATGCAGCAAGAAAAAAAGATTGGGTTAGATAGTTAGAGGCAAGAAGGGCAACAGGAAGTTGATAAAAAAAAGAGTAAAGGAGATGGTGAAAAAAGAAGGTTGAGGATAGAAGAGGGAAAAAAATCCCCTTAAGTGATTAAACAATGAGCTAAAATGTGCTTAAACACAAATTTCCTCATTATTTTAGAAACCACTTTTAATTATTGAGACTCAAATTCACGCTGTGAGCTAATAAGAAAAGTAAATATATTTTAACTTTGCCAACAAAAGCAGCTGAGTGCCCTGTCACCGAGAGACTTGCTAACAATAAATCAATTCATCTAGTGGGAATGAGCCGAGCAGACGAGTCGAAATTTGGCTCCTGTGAGCTTTAAGATGACATGTCCTTGTCGTTCCAGACAGCTACCGAGGTTGCTGTGAAATGCCAAGGCCCCTGAAGGACTGGCAAAGACAGGTTCATTCTCCCAGCGAGAGCTGCACTCATTGAGCATCTTCAATCACCAGCATAGCAAGGCATGTTTTTGTTTGTGAGTGAGTTTACTGAAAGAAACAACAAGCATGACTTTGCAATGCACTTTATGCATTCAGCTACTTCAATTCCTCCCTCCTTTTTAGGGAGTTTATATGAGATCTAGAACATTCACCTGGAGCTAAGCTGCAGATGCACACACATATGCTTAGTCATTTCAAACATGCACATATACGTTCTAAAATATTTGCAGAGAACATCCCCTCTGCTCAATACTGAGTAATCACCAATTTATGTGATCAATGCCTCCTTCGTTAGCGGCTCTGATGGCTTTACTGCAGCAGAAATGTCAGATAAGCAGCGAGCATTTGAGTCTTGTGTCGTGTGTGTGTGTGTGTGTGTGTGTGTGTGTGTGTGTGTGTGTGTGTGTGTGTGTGTGTGTGTGTGTGTGTGTTTGCATGCATCAGTCACCGTGTTGGGCCGAAGCAGAGAGTTTGATAAGGAACAGTTATTGATTTGGGAATTCAGAGGCAGGGCGAGGAAGCAACGCTCGAAGCATCAACAGTTACCTGCTTAATTAATCTTGACGAATTGATGCACACACTAGAGAGAAAATGGAAATAATAAAACAAAAATATATCATGCATTACATGATAAACACACCATTAGCAAAGCATTAGTGTAATGTCAAGAATAGAAGATGATCTAAATTAAATAAGATGCATCCCAGAGCTATTTGTGTGAATGGAAGTCGCTGCCGTTTCTCAAAGGCTCAGTGAAACCGACACAGAAATAAAAGATCATTAAGGTAATTGCACTGTTATTCTGGAAATAGTTAATCCAGTATGATGCAGTATGAAATTCACAAAGGATGGAGCTAATCTAAGCTGTAGAAGGTCTGAAGGCCACGGTCGTCCCATTTGGCATTCCAAACATTCTGAATAATGTCCCTAAACAAGGTCCCGTCCAAGAGCAGCAGCCAAGCATCTCTCATGTCTGTGTGCTATAATTAGCAAGAGTCCTCACACAAATCAAGGTTTCATCCCTCAGATTTTGCCCTTCATAAAAAAAAAAAGCTACTGTGATTCTTGGGCAACTTTCTATGTCACTCCAAATGATGAAATTATTGTCATTTGAGTTTAATTGATGGTTGATTAGGGAGAAAAATACACCAGAGGCAGCTTGTCAGACTCAGAGTGTCCTCTGTGAGTATCTATTAAGGCACAGTGGTGCCCTAAATTGAAAGTGGTGGAGTACAGCTGAGGCTGCTGAAAACGTCATTAGTATGGCAAGCATTAGCTTAGACAGTGTTTGGACATTCTGACCTGATCCCGGCATTTCAGCAGCGGAGGACAAACAAAAACAACAAATGCAGTTGATTTAAAGTCAATCTAATTCAGTCGAGAAAATTTATAGTGCATGATAGAAAAATGGGAAACAAACGGTTTGTCTGATGAGTCAAGTGATCTACTGTTTAGACCATGTCCAAGAAATGATCTTTGGTTGAGTGCATGTAAAAATAAAAATAAATAAATAAAATTAACCTCTATTCAATCCTCATTCAGTTCCAATTTGCAAAATAAGTTCAGTGAGAGTTAAAGCTTTACGATTCATTCTGCACAGCGGTCTTCACCAAATCTAGTCCACGAGGACCACTGCTGTGCATGTTTTAGATACTTCCCTGCTCCAGCACATCAGATTCAGGTCAGCTCATTTCAATCAGGTGTGTTGAAGAAGGAAAGCAAAGACTACATGAAGGATGCACCACATTTGAGGATCATTCCCACAGCCACACACGATCATTTCAAGGCAAGGCAGCTTTATTTATTTACCACGTTTCAGACAAAAAGGCAATTCAATGTGCTTTACAATAGCAAGAATAGCAATACCATTAAAATCTATGTGACAGAAAATACAAAAAAAAAGACAAAGTTAAAGGGTGAGCAGTTACAGTGCAGAAGGTGCTTTTTAAGAACAGTCATTCAAAGGCAGATGAAAACATGAAGGTTTTCAATTTTGGTTTAAACGTTACTAGCGTTGGGGCACATTTGAGCTCATGAGGAAGCAGGTTCCATCCGTGTGCTGCATATTAGCTAAAAGCAGCTTCAGCTGCACTCTGGTTCTGACTTGGAGTTCTACCAGCTGACTGCTTCCAAAGGGTC
The DNA here is from genome assembly GCF_043380555.1 of Nothobranchius furzeri. Taxonomy (NCBI): domain Eukaryota; kingdom Metazoa; phylum Chordata; class Actinopteri; order Cyprinodontiformes; family Nothobranchiidae; genus Nothobranchius; species Nothobranchius furzeri. The sequence goes on along the minus strand of NC_091744.1, from coordinate 75,850,912 downwards.
TCAGAACCCTGATGGGTGTATATACAGGAAGGAGATCCAACATGTATTCTGGCTTCAAGCCACTGAGTGATTTATAAACTAGTAGAAGCCCTTAGAAATCGATTCTGTAGTTTACTGGTAACCAGTGTAGAGATTTAAGAACAGGAGTGATGTTTTCGGTTCTCTTGGTTCTTGTTAAGACTCTAGCAGCAGCATCCTGAATAAGCTGCAGTTTCTTCAGAACTTTTTTGGGAAGACCAATCAAAAGATCATTGCAATAGTCCAGCCTGCTGGAGATGAACGCATGAGTGAGTTTCTCTAGGTCTTGTCTGGGCATGAGACCTCTCAGTCTTGCTATTTGATGAAGATGATAAAACGCTGATCTAGTTAAAGCCTTAGTGTAACCGATGAAGCTCAGATCTGAGTCAATTATGACACCAAGCTTTCTAACCTGGGTCTTTGTCTTTATATCTCTAGAGCCAGGCTGAGCAATAACCTCCAGCCTACCCTTCTTATTTCCAAAGACAACAACTTCAATCTTGTCTTTTTTTTAATTGGATGAAGTTTGATTGCATCCAATCCTTAACTTGCTCCAACACTGACAGAGTGAGTCTAAAGGTTGGTTTATGCTTGACGCGTTCGCGAGGTCCGCACGGCTCCGCGCGGAAAAGTTGCATCATTTTGCGTCATTTTAACAACCACGCCCCTCCACCGCGCCTCCACACGGCCCAACATTTCCGCAACGCGCACCTAGGAAATTTTCTAACCACGCGGACGGTTGGACGTGGAAAAACATGGCGGACCGGCAAGAACTAGTATGGCAGAGGTTCGTAAATACAGACATTTGTATGATTCAGCTCTCAAAGATCACCGTGATCAACATGTTGTTAATAATTCTTGGAGAGAAATAGCTCGCACTGTCGGAAAAGACTAGGACGCTGTTAAAAATGCTGAAATGCCATGTTGTAACAGTAATTTCTACTTCTACTATGGTGTAGTGTTGGAAGCATGCCTAGAGCTCCATGCTGCCCCGTTCAGTTTGGGAGAATATTGGCTCACCGCAGAGACGAGCCGCATGAACCATAAACGCTGCGAGTTGTGAAGCGCGTTCCATCCGCGAGCCGCATCACCAAGCGGAAAGTGAATGCGTCAAGCATAAACTAAGCTTTAGGGACCACAATCACTAGGTGATAGAGCTAGGTAGATTTGGGTCTCATCTGCATGACTATGATAGATAATGTTGTTATTATGTATGACCTGACCCAGCAACACATGCTCACACCCAAGGCGCCAAAATATGACGTGTGTGACCAAGCCTCAATATATGACGATTCGGGACGTCCCAGCTCGTCAGGAGACGACGATCAGGGACAAACAGCTGACTCAGCGTCTCAGAGAGTTGGTATCGGACGCCGGTGGTAAGAGGGACATTAGAACTACTTGTCAACTACTTAACCTTCCCCTCACCCCAATCCTAACCTTAAGGTCACAGTTTATGGATTTTAAGGTTAGGAATGGGGTGAGAGGAAGGTTAAATAGTCGAATAATGTCCGTGTGACCGCGCGCGTCAAACAGTGACGCCAGTGGAGCCATGTGACCCAGCGTGTCCCTGATCATCGTGTCCTGGCGCGCTGGGGCGTCCCGAATCGTCATAAATTGAGGCTTGGTCACACGCATCATATTTTGACGCCTTGGTTGTGGGCAGGGCTGGACTGGGACAAAAATTCAGCCCGGGCATTTTGACTGGAGACCGGCCCATCACCTGTTTTTTTTTGGAAAAGACATTAAGCCTTACGCTGTTTCTGACACACACCAACGTTATTGGTAGTATTTATGTATCAATCTAATAAACGTAAACCTACACCATCCTTCCTATCCTGGTATTCTAAAAAGTAGGGTTGGGGGTAACTGATTATTTTTAAAATGATTATTCTGATGATTATTTTATCGAATAGTCGACTATTCTAATGACTATTTAGATGATTAATCTAGCGATTACTTTTCTATTGCACAATTAATAAAAACCAAAAAATTCTCAAATAAATTCCTCCAAAAAATTGATAAGTTGTTACTGTAAGAGAATAAACACTACAGGCCTTCCATTTTGTATAACACTGCTTTTATTGTGTTGCGGTTGTTTATGTTCTGGTGACGTGTAGAACTTGGGAGTGCAGGCTGCTGCCTGAGAGGTGGTTGGAGACGGAGTGTCTCCATGCTGCTTTGATTTGTTCACTTATGTGCATGAGGCAAGTGGTGTTACGACCCTTCCTGGGGAGTCACGTGTTTCTCCTATTTTAACTGTAAATCATTCTAGCTGTTATATTTATAACAAGAAACAGATATTCGGACGGAATATTTTCATGTTTATTCGAATATGATTGTGGAACACAACCAGCATCATAATAAATGAAGTAATATTTATGCCAATTTAAGCCTTTATGGGTGACCAGGACTCTGTGATCAATTTTTGGCAAGGGAAATGATCATTTGTTGCCATTTTTGAAGAGTTTATGAATGTGAAAGACACCCAGCATCCTGTGATGGCACTAATAACATCAAGAGATAATAAATAAAGTAATATTTAGGTAAATGTAACCCTTTACACGTGACCAGGACACTGTAATCAATTTTTGGCAAGGGAATTTATCTTCTTTTTTTTTTCTTTTCTTTTTTTTGCCATTTTTGGGGTGTTTTTGATGATACAGTAGACAGTATGAGTACAGTAACATCAACAGATAATACATAAAACCCTTATTTGGTCAATTTTAGCCTCCATGAAAATCTTAGCGATTCAATCACTTTTTGGCAAGTAAAATGCCATTTTAGTTGTCTACAATTAAATCATCAATAAAGAATTTAAAGATATTTTGAGGCGTTTCTTATAGGTAAACGGGAGGGTGTAGTCTATTTGGCAAGTGACAATCTTAATTTTATGTGCTGAAGTGCTTTTATCTTGTTACTTTTAAATAGAGCAACGTAATGTATAGATAGCAACCTACACAGTGTCATTAAAGTCAATGCTTGATCATTTTAAATACTTTTTTTCAAGTAAAAATGTGCCCCAAACTAGTTAACTGTGGCTCCATGTCAAGTAGACTAAAGAAAGGAAGGGGAAAAAATTAAATCGCTGGAGAATTGTTTATTTCCATTTATACAACGTTTACATTCAATACAGGGTGCCATTTTACATTGTTTATTTATTTTTTTAGTATCAAGGCTGTAACATAAAGAAAGCCAGTTCTTACCACAAAGTTTGTGGCACAAACCATCTTTCAATCGCAAATATTGCAAAAAGGCTTAATATACCCTCATTGTGAACGTTTAAGACAAATAGCAACACTTAAAACAACTTCAGAACTGGAAAAACTAATTTGGCAGGTGCAGAAAGGAATGACCCGGGCGGGATTCGATCCCCAGACCCCCGGGTGAGAGTCATACGCTCTAACCAGTCAGCCAAAGAGACATCTCCTTGGCCAAGTAGCCAGGGCGCATGATCAATCGGGACATTGTGGATGCTCACACAGCCACATCTTCCTCCCTCTTTCCACAAGCACGTCCTCGTGCTCCCGCGCAGGGTGCAACAAACACTGCCACACTAATATCCGCGATAAACATCTGTTTAAGTACCGGAAGAGGTTATCTTTGCTTTCTGAATGTCCATATTGCTAGATATGCCGAGTTTTAGGGCGAAATCCTGGGGAATTTTGTCTAGAAATGCAATTACCTAACCGTGCGCGATCCCGCAGTGGCTAATCATTTTTTGGCAGCGAGTCAATTTATGGCACAACACCGGCTCGGGTTTCTCCTCCTCCTCCCTCTTTTCTTCTCCAACCTGTCGCTGGGCTGAGGCTCCATCACTTCCTAAATTGATTTTACTTGAACCTTCACTACCAAACAACTGTGAGATTTTAACACATGTGCCAGTTTCTTTTGTAGTCGAATTTTCTCCGCTCCTCCTTTCCGTTTTTTGTTCTCCATTTTGTAAAGCTCGTCTGTCTGTTTACTGAGATTCACAAACAACTGGCGGGTGCATCAGACCTCTGGCTATTGGTCCAGCCCAGAGTGTATTATTACCAATTGGCCAATCTCCACCAACTTTTATGAGGCGTCGCGTGGGGCGGCGCGGGCAAGTTGTCCGCAACAACTAGAGGCCAGGAAAAAAAAAAACAGACACCGGCCCATAAAAGATGAAAGGGTCGGCCCAGCGGGCAGTTGCCCGCTATGCCCTATGGTCAGTCCAGCGCTGGTTGTGGGTAATGTGTTGGACCCAAAGGGAGCATGTAGAGTTTGAAGAGCAGTAGTCCAAGAATTGAGCCTTGGGGGACCCCACATGTTATGGTGATTAGCTTCGATTTGTGTTAACTAATAGAAACAACATAACCCCTGTCTTCGAGATATGATTGGAACCAACTATGGACTGTGCCTGAAAGTCCCACCCAGTTTATGAGCCTAATGGGCCATTCCCATCTGTACCGGGTCGACCTGGGCCGGGTAGCCCCAGTCGGCCCCAGCCTAGCCCAGTTGATTCCACACATCCTTGTCTTAAGCCCATGTGGGCTGATTCTACCCACCAATCAGAGGCTTGCTCTAATGGAAGGTGTGAATTTTCTGTCAGCAGTGGGTGTGTTGGCCCGGGTCGACCTGAAGCAGACCCCCTCGAGAAGAGGGCTGAGAATGAGCCTTGGTTGGCCCAGAAAAATACCAGGCCGCCCAGATATGTAAACAACCTACGCTACCCGGCCCGGGCCGACCCGGTACAGATGGGAATGGCCCATAAAAAGGATGTTGTGGTCCACAGTATCAAAAGCTGCGCTGAGATCGCGCATCATCAGGACAACTGTTTTGTCTAAATTTGCATTTAGATGAATATAATTTAATATCTTAATCAGTGCAGTCTCAGTGCTGTGATATTGTCTAAAACCTCACTGGAAACTGTCTAGCAGGTTTTTTTGTGTTCAAAATGTTGTTCAGCTGGATAATAACTTTTTCAATTATTTTCCCAGTGAAGGGAGACTAGAGATTGGTCTATAGTTATTCATCACCAAGGGATCTGGTTTTATTTTCTTTAGAAGTCGAATTTAATAAACCGATTCAGTAATTGTTGAGTTTCATTCTAACAAACAAAATGGACAATTCATTTTTGCACGCAGCAACCAGATTGAAGCTTGAAAGGTCAAAGAATGTATTAACGGCTGACTGCATTTAAAAATGTGATTTGTTGCAACTTTTCCTACCAGTTGTTTCAAAGCTAAGGTTGCTTGTGAGTATTTTGGTCACAGGTTTGGTTTAACCAAAAACACAAATATCATTATGTTTTTTAAATTACATGTTTAAATGTAGCCGATCTAAACTCACCTCCAAACAAATTTTGACCCTTCCAATTTCATTCAGCAAAAGACTATACTGCTCAGCATACACCAAAGCCAAATGTTACCCAAAACGCATCACAGTATCTAAAGTATCCAGATCAATGTGTTAAATGACCTGCCTTACATCCTTCCAAGCTGCTTTACAACAACACGAGTCATTAATACATGCACACACAAGTCGCTTTAGAAGACACACTGTGCCGCCACACTTGGTAGTAATATTGCCGCAATGCTGGACTTGTGAATGAAGATTACACCTTGACACAACAAAGGTTGGTTGGTCATGTGTTGAATGTCTGCCGAGCTCGGGCTGGCAACAATATTGAAAATGAAAGTAACCACAGGCAGTAAGTTTCTCTTGTTTAAACAGAGTCAGCTGAGATGGTAAACTGGAGCAATACCAGAGCTCTGGGAGCATCTCTTCGTTAGAGCTGAAGCTCTGATCACCAGTCAGTTCTCAGGGACTGAGGGACAGACACAGTTAAGAGCAGCTTGTCAAAAAAACTTAAGGAGCACAGCTTCAATCTCGATAAAACGCAAGTTATGTCCAGTCTAAACGGAAGTCTGTAGCAGCGCAAAGACCGCCCCATACCCCCTTTTTACCGCTATGGCGTAATCCTTTGTAAAGATGACACAATTGCGCCGCATTACCGCCATGGTCTGACCACTTATTCACAACATAAGACTCCCTGATGTCACCTCAGCTTTTCAGCAAATTGGTGGCATTTTTTTTTTATATAAAAGAGGCTACACATTCACACACTGGTGATGATGAGCTACAATGTGGCCACAGCTGCCCTGGTGCTCACTGACATAAGCGAAGCAGGTGAACTCTGGCACCGCCCGCCCCTCTGACTACCACTAGCACACAAGGAGACTAAGAGACTCAAACCTGCAACCCTCTGGCAGAAACGTTACTGCTCTGCCACCATTGATCACCTCTCAGAAATCTGCCCCAAGCTTTCAAAAAGTAAGGCAATGGATTGTTTGCATAAGTATTTCTGAATTATAAGCATATTAAAAAAAATGAAAGCTTCTTATCAAGTTGAATGATGTTGGTTTCTTGTTGGATGAAGTTCATTTTGACTGAATCAATCTCTTTTCCAGAGAGAGACCTTTTCTTTACCTCCAACCTGTACATCTTTGGGTCAGAAGCACATCAATGAAAGGATGTTTATATTAAAATCCAACCATATGAGCCCAACCTATTTAATTTTTCTTCACACCAACTATAAGGACAGTGCACACTTGACTGACCTTGCACGATGAAATCTAATTAAATCTAAAGGAATAGAAGAAATGATCCTATCACAGAAAGATGAAAGAGGGTGGAGGAAACCAGGCAGATGGGAGCATCAGGTCTGCAAGGTCGTGTAATGGAGTTGGGCCAAAATGAAAAGAGGCACCAGTGCTCCCAGCAGGCTTGGCCTGTTTTATAGCAATCATTCTGGCTCAGCCTACGCTCACACCCGCAGGCTGCATTAATTCAGGGGATCACCAGCTGTCTCAGGTGTTTTTTTTTTATTGGCCAAAATGGGCCACTCATGCTTTGCTTCCCCTGCCATGACAGGGCTCTCTGCTCTGCAGTGTTTTACCAGAGCGCTCCGGGCTATGCTACAGTTTTAGATAAAAACGGATCCCAATTTCGATTTTTAAAGGGGTAACGCTGTGTGTAACCTTGAGAATATTCCACTGGGCCATATGTGTCAGGAACGTTGGGGAGGGGAACAGATTTGCAGAGCGCCAGTAAGAAAGTGACACATTTGAGCTATTGAAGTGTGAATTAGGACGGAGGGAAGAGCAGACAGCAGCCGATGGCTAAAGAAAAGTTGGATAGAACAGAGAATAAAGCGTTGGTTCTCTCATCAGATTCAGCAATAACATTCATAAATATAGATGATGTAACGAGGGTTGAACATCTAAACTTAACCAGAAGTTATGAGTGCTGCTAAGAGACATTCTTTTAGGAGTGTGATGAATAAATTGTGTGAGAGGCTCGAGAGACCTGAACACAGGGGAGAGCGGCGTGTATTACAGCAGCTCTGTAGTTTCAGGAAGTTTTGTTAAAGAGGCTGAAATCGGTCCGTTACTTTAGGGCGCAGTTAGAGCAGGCAGGCTAACCATGTGAGGAGGAAATTGGGTTGAAGGGGTAAGGTTCGGCACAGTGAGGGGGTTACCAGGCGGGACTAGTCAGATTTGTGAAGCTCAGTGATAATAAGCAACACTGCCACAGGGTTGTAACTCACGCCTGGTTGCTCTTGACCGTGATTGGAGCAGCGAGGAGAGGGGAGGGGAGAGAAAATAACGAGAACCGAGAGAAGATGGTCGGGGAGCTTGCTGAGAGCCAAGCCTTTGATCACAGGGTGAAGAATTACGAGCTCAATGCTCGCAACTGTTGGTTCCCAGCCCCAAAGCAGTATGGGAAATGTTCACATTCAAATTTCAGCTTATTTCTCCCAACACTGATTCATTTATTGGCAAACCGCAAACACACGCAGGAGCAGACACACACACACACACACAAATCGCTTTGTTCTTCTGCCTTACCGAGGGCGAGCTCTCATTAGAGCCATCGCCGTGGAGCCACGGGGGCTTTTTGACATGCAGCAATCCTCGCAAAAAAAAAAAACCCACCAACTGCATTGAAACCAGAACAGACAGGAGCAGTCTGAGGGAAAAGGGTGGTGGTCAAATGTGTCCTGTAACACTGCTTTGTCTAAGCATGCAAACTAGGGAGAAAATAACAGTGAATCTTAATGAGTGATGGTAGGATGGACCATTGGATGACAGATCAGGAGTTCATCATCAGTAATAATTGTGCAACATCAGTTGCAGGAGGCAGCTGAGATGAACGATAAAGCTCTAGAAATGCTGGTCCATCTACACTCCAGCCCTCACCTGTGTTTAAGATTTGGATGGTAACTGAAGGAAAGAGATCCCAGGCGACTGAAATTGGTTTCCTCCACAAGCTGACTAGGCTCAGCAGAGATAAGATCATTCGAGAGGAGCTAGGGATCAACCTGCGGTGAAATAGGCATCAAAATGTCCCCTAGTTTCTCTTCTTTGGACATTTTCTGGACACTCGGAGGAGACTCCTGAGACAACTAGCCTGGGAAAAGCTTGGAATCTGTCAGGAGGGGCTGGAGAGAGCAATGTCTGGACATCCCTCCTGGAACTTTTACCTTCACAAGCTGAGTTTTGATAAGATGGATGGATGGACTGATTCACGGTCAGGTCATCTTATTTTTTAGGGCAATAAGAGTAATGAGGTACAATTGAAACAAAAAACTTGATAAACAATAAAATGAAAAAGAAAACAATTAATTTTTTTGAATCAATAAGTAAAATCAAACATAATTTCGGTCTATTTATGCAGCTTTTGGGGAAGAGATACACCTTTCTGTAGCGAAGGGTGAGAACATCTACTTAGGATAATGAAAAAAAAAACTGAAAAAAATGTTGTTTTCAGTTATCAAATATAGAAACTTCAAAAAAGATAAAAAGTCAGCTGTTTAAGCACCTTTGTAATACATTTCCAAAAATGTGACACAATAAATCCTGCAAAACCTGCAGAACGCAATGCCATTAAACAGAAAATAAGCTGAAATTATTATTTTTTTCACCAAGACACATATTTAAAAAATAACAATCCTTGGTAAACTGTTAATTCTTCTGCTAAAACGATTACCCAGGGCACAAACACAAAGCACATCGAACCCTTTCTGAGCAAAAGTCTAATAGAAAGCTTTGAGCAGCACTTGGTTCCATATCTTCCTGCCCTCTGGAGGATGCCTGAAGTACCCTTTTGGCTGATACTGATGCATGCTGGCTGATGGGGATTTCCCACCTGTTGTTTGAAGGGGGGAATGTGTAAGTATGGAGTGAGCGGTGCTTTGATCGTTACTAATCCTCAAAAGAGGAAGGCGGGGAAACCCAACAAGCCAGGAAAGGAAAACACACTCGGCATGATTATGCTGTTTAGCTGCTCAACCATATAAACTCATCAAACGCACGGAAGGCGCATACTGAGATGTTGATTTTATACACAACAGAAGTTATCCTGGTTTTTATGCCTTTTATTTATATTTTTGTATAATATTTTTAGTGCATAGCAGTCATATGCTGGCTATTGTAGACTGCTTTATCAATAAAGTTGAATTCAACTGATTGGTGGGTGACTTTGTTCAGTTCAGATTATCTTATTAAGCTAAATGCGACACAAAAAGGAACGACTGAAACAAACTGAAACGACTGAATGTTCAGAAAGTTCATGCAGACGCTACAGTTTATGTTTTGTCATGGAACGCCCTCCAAGTTTTGCATGAACAACAAGCTACAAACTCTGCATAACTGATTAAAAATAAATAAACAATAATAATAAAATGAAATAGCTGTTTAACAATATATAGCATGGTTTTAAACTACACTGCTGTAACATTTTTGAGATTTTAGTTGTTTTTAATTTGGTGGGAATTTTCTCCCTTTTCATAAAAGTCTGCATAAAACTTCTCTGATCCACCGTAATGAAGCTCCTCTGATGCTACTGCAGGTCAGACACGTGCAACTTACAACACTCAACAACCCCCCGCCCCCCACCCTCACCCCCCACACTTTATTTTTTATTTTTTACAAAAACTATCTGCCCCAACCCGATCATTGTTGTTTTGTAAAAACAAGTCACAGATATTGTGACAAGATATGACAAGTTGGACCTGGACCTGTTTTAGTCAAAACAGGTGCAACTTGAAAAATTAGAATTTCATGCAAGCGTTCATTTAAAGGGGAACTAGGCAGTTTTGGCTTGCTTTTAGCACCCTTTACTGTCCATTTGTAAAACAGAAATCAACACTTCTTGCTGTGCGTTGGTATTTTTAAGACCTTAATTTAACAGCTGAAATGTCTCCCCAGCCTTCTTCAGTGTCTGCAGGAATGATTCACCACTAAATTAAATAAATCAGCTATGTTCATGATCTAAAACATGCAGGAAACGTGCTGGAACTAGACTGCAGCGCCAGGTATGTCAGCTCCATTTCCCTATGTTCCAACAGAGCAGCCGCTAGTACAGGGGGCGACAGGGGCTGTGTGGCTTTTCATTAACCCTAAGGGGTCCTCTTAGCACATACCGGCTCAAGAAATTGATTTAAAAAAATGAAAAAGTTGCAAAGTATGTCTTTAACACCATCTAAAGGCTCACATACCCTTTGCAGGGTTGCTCTGATTTAGAGTGTGACACTTTGAGTCTAGAATATTGAACAATATTCTAATTGTCTGAGAGTTTAAATGTATGGCAGCTTAAGCTCCAAGCCGCATCACCATAAATATAACAAAGACTTAAACTATCTGGCTTTGCATGGAATGAGTCTATCTCATATGTTTGTTTCACCATTTAAGCAGAATTATTTAAATAAATGCACAATATTCTAATATTTCGACTTTCCCCTGCATAGCCTCGATGTTATAGCAACGTTTTAAACAAACTCAACTGGAGCTTCTAGTCTGATGAGACACCAAAGGGGGAAATGAGGACTCTGGTTTAAGAAAACGTTTAGTGTGTGCGTGCGTGCGCCCACTATTTCTCTGAGCATTACACATGGCTTTCACAAGAAATGATTGTACAGTGAACTGTGACTCAAGTGCACTGAGGATAAACAGACCCTGGCTCTCCAAAACAAGCTAGTTATTCATTTTCCACTGAATTGTGATGTAGGCTTCTCAGCAAGTGAAATAGCGAGCACACTGTTGCCATCTCTTACTTTTTTCTTCTTTTCCCATTATTTGCCATGAAGCCCATTGTGATGGTGACGAAAAGGCCACATTTGAAGTGATTACGGTTTAGCGATGGACCCTTGTAGGCGGCATTTTCTCAGAGGATGAAATGTTGTTACGGGAGAGTGGAGTCTCACACACACACACACACACACACACACACACACACACACACACACACACACACACACACACACACACACACACACACACACACACACACACACACACACACACACACACACACGCACACACACAAATGAAGAGAGCAAGAAGCCCGTGTGACTATTTTTACACATTGATAAAAGCACACTGAAGGGGGTTGGTGGTTTTCCACCCACAGGTAGAGATTGCAGGGCCACTGTGAGGCAGTCCAAAGCTACACTGGGACGGCTCCACCTCCCTCTTCACAGTCCCCGTGCACGGCGAGATGTAGCCGGGCACTTAGAGGGGTGGTGAAAATTGGAGCGCATTCATCTCAATACGTTTCCTGCCAGCACTAATGGATGTTAGTCTGCTTTGGAGAGACAACGGAATCGAAGAAAGAAGGGATTGCAGGCTCTCGTGGACACGAGGGAAAATCACAAATACAGTTAATCTCTGTTCTTCTGCGTATATCATACACGATTTGAAATTAAACATAGCAAATCTTCACCTACTTTCACCCTGTCTTTTGTTTAATGATGAAGTTCTCTGCATCCAGTTTGGAGCACGGCAATACGATGCTTTCTGATTCTTTTCCTGCAATAATCCTAAGATAACTGTGTAATGATATTTCTAGTACACTTCTAACATTCCCCTCTATATGAAAACTAATATTTGCTTATTTCTAAAGCTGTTCAGAAGCATTTGTACTTGTGTGCTAAGCTGTGTTCACACATGATGAGATTTTCTCTTATCTCCAGCAGCTTTCACGACCAGGTGCAGAATCTGCCGCGTGGCTTGTTTACTGACTTTGTTTTCCTTTTTGGCATTTCAAAATCCTCCTCGGTTCAAACAATGTTTGTTGCGTTTCTCTCTACCTGTAGTGTAGTTCAGACGTTTCCTGCAAGAAACACGTCCTCCCCTTGAGACTGCATGTGCTATCCTATATAACAATCTCAACAAAACAGAGAAAAGATCCTTTCTGCTAATTCGGTCCTCGAGTTTAGAAATGGAACAAAAACTTCAGGAGACTGGTCGAAAACCTGAATCCAAATTTATTTTGACTGTGGACAACCAACATGATTTTAACCAGGGCCAACATCGGCTATCCAATCCTGTTAGAGTGATGCTATTTCTCCAAGACTCCAGTAAAAGTGCATTGAACTGCACGATATTTGCTCTGTTGGTTTTATTCTGCATTGATTAAAACTCTACAGCAGCTAAATGCATTTGACTGATAGTGTTAAAAAAACAGATGACTCATATGATTCCTATTGGTTAGACCTAATTCCTATTATTTAGACCTATTGTATACCAGGCTGTCAGTACATGCATTCTGGAGTTTGTGGCCATGTCAGAGTTTTGGGACGTATTTTATGATCACAGTCAGTTTGAATTATGACATTTACTGTATTTTTATTAATAATTCAGTTGTTGTTCAGAATCAGCACATAAAACATAATGGAAGTAGCATTATGGTAGCTTAAACCATTATTTTAAGTTATTACTGTTTAAACACTAGCAGACCAAGACCTGTGAAGTGATGCAGAATGAAGCAGCTTTAGCTAAAATGCACTTTTGGCCTATTTACACTACAATCAGCTTGGCTTGGCCCAGGTAGGTTTAGCACATTTACAATGGCGATGTAAAACGGTGACAGTGGCACAGGAGTTAAGTGCTCGCCCCGTAATCAGCTGGTTCGAGCCCCGCATAGTCTGTCACTGTCATTGTGTCCTTGGTCAAGAAACTAACCCATCTTGCCTGCTGATGGTGGTTGGAGGGATCGGAGGCGCCAGTGCTCGGCAACCTCATCTCTGTCAGTGTGCCCCAGAGCAGCTGTGGCTACATCGTAGCTCATCCCCACCAGGGTGTGAAAGTGTGTGTGACTGACTGATTGTGCTGTGAAGCGCCTTTGGGGGGTTTGGACTCTAGAAGGCGCTATATCAAATACAGGCCATTTACCATTGGTCTGTGGGGAGCCGACTGCTGTCTTCGCTGTGGTTGTTTTCTGGCCGATGCGGCCATTCACAGCCACCTATGGACTGATTGGCCAGCTGAAGTGATGTCACTCAGTGTGTTTACATGCACATCAGAAAACTGAACTTTTACGCTACATAACTGACGTCTGTTTTTTTAACTGCATGTAAACGCATTCGTCTTACTGAAGGTGAACTGGTTCTAATGGTGCTAAAGAACCTAGATAATGCAGTAGGAAACCAATTTCATCAGCAGTTTTCTGATATCATTGCCACAAAGTAAAACGTGTGACACCATCAAACAGCACAGTGCATACCAAATAGGCTGTGCTGCAGCGCTGTTGTTTTAACTTTGTCTGCTTCACTCCTACCAGCGTTTGTTTACTATTTTTGTTGCTTTAAGCTAACTGGAAAAATAACAACACGAAAGAGTGCATGTCGCCACCTACTGTACCAAAGTGGAACATACTTCCTTTGAGAGTTCGGTTTCCTAACGTACATGTAAACTAGGATAAAGACTCCCAGTTTATCACTTTTGATGGACTTAGATGCACGTGTAAACACACTGACTCTCACAATTATGTGGTGGGAGCCTCTGATTGGCCTGGCGGTGTGCGTGGCAAGTGATTTCACAGAATAGCATCTGACTGAATCCAAATATAATGTTTTTTATGTTATACTTTCAACACATCCACCCAGAAGAATTTGCCTTGGAACAACAGTGAGGTGAAGACCTTTCTGTCTTCGCTTGCTAAGGACAGATTTCAGAGGGAACTGGGCGGAATAGCGTGGAACAAATGAGTGTTCCTGGAGCCGTGGCGATGCGCAGCTTTCAGCGGCCATGCACCAACAAGGGTTGCACCAGACCAGGCCGGGCTGACCATAGTGTAACTAAGCATTTTCTTATATCTTTGTAATTAGGGATGGGTACCGAATTCGGTACTTTTTAAGGTGCCGACTGAATTCCATAGTACCGACCCAGCACCGATTCACGTCATTTCAAACGGTGCCTCGTTTCGGTACCCGTCCTTCATAACGAGAACTTGCCTAGACAACTGCGCATGCGCAACAGCGTTATGTCATCGGTCGCTGCGAGCGAGTTGTAAACAGAGCAGCATGGTAGAAAGAACGCACGCTAAAGCTTGGGTCCACTTCACTAAATGTGATGGGTAACTGGGTGATGATGAAACCAGCGACAACGATCTAAGTGAGACATCCTCATCTTAATCTGCTCCGGTAGGTAAATAAAATGTTTAAGATAATGTTAGCTTGATTTGTTAGCTTCCGATTCGCTAATGGTGCGTTCACTTTCTCCTTGGAACTCCAAATTTCCGACTAGAAGAACATGAACGCGCTCTAAAGTTTGGCTTCACTTTACAATGATCTAAGTGTGAGGCATCATCGTTTTAATCTGCTCCAGCAGTTAAATAAACTGTTTAAGATAATGTTAGCTTGATATGTTAGCTTCCATTGCCACCGTTGTTATCAGCTAATGGTGCGTTCGCTTTCTCCTCGGAAATTCTAACTTCCCAGTAGGAAAAATCAAATGAAAAAAGACGGCAAAAGGAATGAAGATACACAGTAAATTTAGTTCACAGTAAAGATGTTTGCTTCAGTTTAATTTTCAGCTTATAAAACTACAAGGACAATGTTAAAATACAAACAGTTGAATGTTATTTATCATGATATTTATCAAATATTGTTATATATTGAGAAAAAAATATATTTAATTATAAAAGAAAATTAAAATAATAAACACTCAAAAGTATCAAAAATTGGTACCGTTAAGTACCGGTATCAATTCGTAGGTACCGGGAATCAGTACCGAATCGATTCAAATGTCAAAGGTACCCATCTCTATTTGTAATCATGGAGATATGAAATCACTGCAGAAAGATTAGTTACAAAATTGGCCCTGGGAGCAAAAAGAATAATATTTATTGTCCACAACTGAAACCAAAATGGTAATAACTACAAGCGTGTCCCACGAAGATACTTTGTATTCATTATAAAAGTCCTTTTGCAGAAGCATCATGTGCACTGACAGAATTCCATAATCTTTCAACCTCTCTTTTCTTTTATCAACTGTTTTAATGAAATTTCTATGTGGAGACGTGATTCTTTGATTTTCATGCATGCAAAATGTTTACGTATAAGACGCTACTGAAATAGACCGAGCAGGTGGGTAGAGGTCATCAGCACATTTGTTTTCCTCCTGTTTGCTTTTGTTCCACACAGCAAACGTAGTGTTCTTTAAGCATAACAACCCAGGATAAATGCAGACACATCAACAGAAAACAGGGAGATTAAACAGAATGTGTCAATAGTGGAGGAGATGGAAGGATGACCCATTTCAGTAAAAAAACAAAACAAAAGCTCGTCTCTTTTTCACCCACGTGGTTGTGTTATTGCAACAGACTGAGCGAACATGAGTGGCTGCATGTTTAGTTAACATCTTACCATCCTTGCATCCAATTAAAATATGTTTTCAAGCTGCTTGTCATCTTGATTAAGCAGTCACCACGGGGAGTCGGCTGAAGAAACATTTTGTGTGGGAGGGAAAAACAAGGACAGACATTAATACAAATTGTCAGCGGATAACTAAATGGATAATATCATATTCTTATAGATGCTGGCATTCCCCTGCCTGTATTGTCTGCACGTGTTTCTATTTCATTCAGGATTTATATGAATGTATTTTATTTATTTTCTTCTGCTGATAAAAGCAAAAACCTCAGTTTGTTTGGCTAAAACCTTCTAGGTCCATTTTTGATTATTTTCATGTTTCTGCATTCGTTGTTATGGTTGCCTTTCAATGGAATGTGTTAAAAAGTGCTTGTGATCACCGAGAGTGTGTGCTCATGGTAAATTGTAATTTAAAGCATATTTTTCCTTTTCTTAAAAGGCAGATTTTTGGAGACAGAAACAAAATAAAGAGTTTTTAAAGAAATCAGTTCTCTTCGTTTTCTTTTCCCACCATTGTACTATTCACTTAAAATATTTGAAGTATTCGGATTAACCTGAGCATTTAAAATGGTATTCTGGGGATAAAAAAACAAACAAGTATAGAATTGAAGTAACACAAATACGGTCATGAGCTTTGGGTAATGACCGAAAGAACGAGATCCCGGATACAAGCGGCCGAAATGAGTTTTCTCCGAAGAGTGGCTGGCCTCTCGCTTAGAGATAGGGTGAGAAGCTCAGTCATTCGGGAGGGGCTCGGAGTAGACCCGCTGCTCCTCCGCATCGAGAGGAGCCAGTTGAGGTGGCTCGGGCATCTGGTCTTCTCTTCTGGCACTCGCAGAGTACAGACACTTCCCTTTTTGCTCCCTTATCTTTTTTCCCAAGGCTCTTTGTCCCGTCTGCCTACAGAGCGCTTCTCTGCATTTCCTCTGGAAATCCCTATTTTTTAGAAATGGATTTAATTAATTGGTCATTCAACGTGATTGATAAGATCTTTTCCACGATGAGAACGGAGGAGGGGGCTCCCACGTGCCCTCAAAGGACACACGCAGCGGGATATGCGCTCGATTCCTGGAAGGTCTGGAGGATCGTTTGTCTATCTCAGCTGTCCATTGAGGACGTCGAAGATATGTGGATATTTGGCCTTATGATCACTGGATTTCTTCTGTTTGGAGTGGCAGGATATCTGGTTTTGTGGAAATTTGGGAAGTCGGGAGCGATTGGAGTGCGACCCGCACCCATGGCAAGCACCGCCCGGGCGGATGCCTCACTGAGTGGGACGTTACTCGAGGTGAACCGTAAGCTGGACAATGTCCTTGCTGCGTTGCCGGTATTAGAGTGCAAAATGGATGTCATCTCGGAGAGGGTCACTGAACGGTGTGGAGATGTTTAATACCTGAATTGGCTTCACTGGAGGACTTGAATGATCAATACAGACTTTAAGGCAGAGAAGAAAATTATCTCTGCCTGACACAAACAAAGTCTTGTTATCCAATCTGACGCCATAGCAGCCTTGGAGTTGCGTGCAACAACCCCCACGACGGAAGGAATGCCGACAAATGCTGTGAAAACCCGACCTACCCCCCCGCCTTCAGATTGTGGTCTCTGCCTAGCGAGGCCATCAAAATGCAGGAACTCAATGTGCTCTGCCTTTTCCCGTGACCTCCCACCCACCTGTGGACACAGTTGGCTGAGCGCCACACGGGCTGCTCCCGCTGAGGAATCAGGATCCCAGCCCCCCCCCCCCCCCCCATTGAAGTCTCATGTTGTGAACTGTGACGTTCGTGCTTATATGTTGAGGTGTTTTTTTTTTTTTTTTTTGCATAGTAGAGTAACTCTGGTCTGCCTTTTTTCCCCTCCCCCAACTCTCCTCATGTAATCCCCTCTTCATCTAACTGAAATGAGCGCCGTTATGGCTGCTCTCGTGGTCTGCCTGTATTTGTTCTGTCTATATGTGTGTGTGTAACCTTGGTCAGGCTGTTCTGTGAAGTCAAGTTCCTATGCTCTGGTTCGCTGGAGCGCTGGCAATAAGGCTCTCTCTGATTCTGATTCTCTGAGGATGCCTCCTGGACGCCTCCCTAGTGAGGTTTTCCGGGCACGTCCAACCGGGATGAGACCTAAAGGTAGACCCAGGACACGGTGGAGGGACTATGTCTCTCACCTGGCCAGGGAATGCCTTGGGATTCCCCTGGGGGAGCTGGCCCAAGTGGCTGGGGAGAGGGAAGTCTGGGCCTCTCGCCTCAGGCTACTGCCCCCGCGACCCGACTCCAGATAAGCGGATGAACATGGATGGATGGATAACATACAAGTATCAGCTCACATTTTCATATATGTCTTAATGGTATGAGCATCCATCCTGGGATTGGGAGATGGGGTTCAAAGCCTGGTCGGGTCATATCAAAGACTTTAAAAATGGGACCCAACGCCTCCCTGCTTGACGCTCAGCTGTAGGGAGTTGGATTGGGGTGTTAAACAACTAAATAGTTTCTGAGTGCAACCACTGCTGCAACTCACCCCCCCACAGGGATGGGTCAAATGTGGAGATGTAATTTCACATGCGTGTGATGATAATAGGACTTTAACTTTAACTATGTGCAACCCTTTATTTAATTAAAATGATCATTTGTAAGGACTAATAATAAATGTTGTGTTTTTGCAGGTCAGTTTAAAAATCTGCATGGAGAAGTCAGACCTAAACATGGAAGCTAATAAAATTAGCTAAAAGCTGGTAAATGCTAAAAATGCCTTAAAAAGACAATATATATTATTTTTTTTCAGTCAACTGCACCGATTTAATTCAGGTTTGATGACGCTTCAAACTCTCACCGTGTTGAACATGCTCAGCGCTCATCCCTTACTGGGTTTTGCCTCCAAGTTTTTATTCTCTTCAGGTTTGCCTCAGTTTCCTGCAGGTGAGTGGAAATGCGCTCAGATTAATTTTAACTGCAGCTTTTGAGGGTAAGTAAGAAATAAAAACAAAAACAATTGGCCTTAATTATTTTGAGCAAGGTTTCCACAGTTTAAAGTGCCGACCCTTCACTGCCAATCAATCAAAAGCACTTTATTTTGGCCATTTCTTATTTACCCAGTCAACAGATTTCCCTTGCTCCTAGCCAAATGCTACCTCGGATTTATCTGAAATCATTACTGCTGTACAGCATCCTGCCTCTTCATGGGTGACGTGATGAAATGGAGCCGATGACAGAAAGCGACAAACTCACTCATTTTCTGAATCACATTTCCTCAGCAGGGACGAGGCGGAGCTGGTGCCTCACTCCACGACTCATCGGGTGAGAGGAGAGGGGGACACCCTGGACAGATCTCCAGTCCATCACAAGACTGCATAGAGACAAACAACTCACACACTCACTCACACCTAGAATCCATTTAGGAATGCCAGTTAAACTAAAATGGATGTTGTTCTGTTTTTGGGAGGAAACTGGAGTACCCGGAGAAAGCCCGTGCACTGCAACGCAACAGCACTAACAACTCCACCACGGTGCAGGCTTGTGACAAACAAACAAACAAACAAACAAACAAACAAAAAACTATCTGTTTAACAAGTGTCATTCAAGTTTGCATTCTCATCAATCTATGACTATAAATTCTACATTTAATCTTGTTACGATGCAGCAAAGAGGAACAAATACATTCAATAGATAATACCGTGGACGTTGTCCTGGCCTGAAGGCCAACACCATATTTTCATTTTCAATGCTGCTCCGTTCATAAAGTCTATGTAAATGACCTGCAGTGTGGTTCAGCCTCCATAAATAATCTGCTGTGTTTCATGTTTAGTCGTACGAGGTTCATTTTTCTGCTCTGCGTTTATATGCTTTCATGGTTTCACGGAAAGACAGAGGGAGAAACAGATGTGTTGACGTTTTGAGTTTGGTGTAACGTGCAACACAGTTACATACCATTGTATTGTCAAATGTGTATAAGATTGAAACATAATACAGTTATGCTGGTATGCACAGTCCTTAACTGTTTCTTTGCACCAAGAAGGTTGCCAGTTAAACACCCAACAGGGACTTTTCAGGACTTTACATGTTCTTCGCATGAATGTTAATTTTCTCCAGGTGATTTGGTTTTCACCAGATCAAATATGTGCATGTATGGTTAACTGGTGTCTAAATGGGAGTACGGTTATTGTCCTTTGTGCAGTTCTCTGATGAACTGGCAGGCATCATTTTCCTTTTCCCATACAACCAGGTAAAATGTAGAATGAATGGACAAAAAAAAATCATTTCTCAACATCATAAAACATCTTAAAACACACATGTTGCAGCTGCATGTACATTTTTCTGAATGTTTGACTGCTTGTATGAAAACGTATTAAACAAACATCAAATTTTAGTTTAAATGTGAATATTTAAAGTTTTGTGTTCAATAATGCTTTTAAAATGTTTTAAATAGTTAAATATGGTAATGCATTATTTGATTTTTACCAATAATATGTAAAACAATGCCCTATTTGTGCAATATTATGTCTAATGTATATCATAGAGAAACGTTAACTTTTAGGTAGACGGTCTGAGTGGAAACCCATCCTTTAGCCTGCACGAGCAGCTCTTGTATACCTGCGTACAACACAGTCCAACAAACCCAATTACGAGAACAGAACAAGCGAGACAGTACATCTTGTCCCTGATAAAACTACTAATGCCATCCATCTCATCAAACATGGAGACTTGTGTCTAATCTTGTAGCTTTAGGGCAAACCTGGAGGCCAGATGGCTGCACCCTTCCTCCCCTCAGGCCAGACTAGAGCAATTACTACTGCTGCTTCACACACAGACCTGTGTCACTGGTGCAATTAACAAGCTCCGGAGGAGCCTGGGCAACCAGTAATGGACAGAGTGAGTACACAGCATGAATGATGAGAGGAACGAGGAAGGCTGGGGAGACATCGTGTTGGGTTTCTAAGCTTTGGTGAACAGTTAGCGATCACGGATGAGGTCCCGTCTACATTTTAATAATAATAATAATAATACATTTTATTTAAAAGCGCCTTTCAGGACACCCAAGGTCACTTTACACAAAACATGTAATAAAATACAATAAAACAATAATAAAACCCAAAGAAGAAAAAACAAAGAGAGAAACAGTTCAATAAAATCAGTGGCTGTAGGCAGATTTAAACATATGTGTTTTGAGTTTTGTTTTGAAAAGGGTAAAACTGTCGATGTTCCTGATGTCTGGGGGAAGTGAGTTCCAGAGTCGAGGAGCAGAGCGGCTGAAAGCTCTGCTCCCCATGGTAGCGAGACGGGCAGAAGGAACCGCAAGATGGATGGAAGAAGAAGACCTGAGTGAACGGGATGGGGTGTGAATACTTATAAGGTCTGAGATATATGGAGGAGAGAGGTTGTGGATTGCTTTGAAGGTATGAAGGAGAATTTCGAAGATGGACCTGAATTTAACTGGGAGCCAGTGAAGCTGCTGGAGAACCGGGGTGATGTGGTGAAAGGAAGGGGTTCTGGTGATAATACGGGCTGCTGAATTCTGGACCAGTTGCAGTTCATGAAGGAGTTTGTTGGGGAGACCATAAAGAAGTGAATTGCAATAGTCGATACGGGAGGTGACGAGGCTGTGGACGAGAATGGCGGCAGTGTGAGGGGTCAGTGAGGGACGGAGACGGTTTATGGAACGTAGATGGAAGTATGCTGACCGAATTATGTTATTAATGTGAGCCTGAAAAGAAAGTGAGCTGTCGAGAATGACACCCAGATGTAATACATCTGGGTGTCATGTAATTTTAATGTAATACATTGTCTGGCGTAAAACCTGTGGCATGTTCAGGCCTTTTAACTTGTTTATGTATGGATGACACCCATGGTTAGGTTATTTTGTTGTTTTTTGGAGGTGGAGGGAAAATTAAATATCTCCAAGCCCTCAGTTGACAATGTAAAGTCAATTTAAATGGAACTCAGTGGGGTGGCCAATTAGATTCCAAGGCATTTGCCACCCCAGGCAATTCCTCAGACACGCCCCTGCATAAAACACCTTCTAAATTCAATCATCTACGTTTTAGTTGACGACGTAAACATGTATTCCTTGTTTTAGATTTAATTATCTTTTCAGCCAGCAAGTAAAAATATTTTTGCCACCCATTTCTTTGCATTCTGCAGCCATCTTTGCTGTGAGGATGATTCATCACAGCTGTGACAGAGAGCGTATAATGTGTTACAGCCCCCACATGGTAAGGTGCTGTGGTGTTATCTGGGTGCAGTGTTCATTTTATTCAGCGGCACGTTCCATTATCAGCAGGAGAAAACAGAGCATCCTGGTTCTTTACCACCGCAGCCGCACCATCTAGATCGCCACCATCTCTATTACCTCAGAAGTGACTGGTTTTATCAGCTTTTCTTGAAATACTCTCAAAAGTGAGGCGGTGCAAGCAAAACTGCTCCAAAAACAAGGCTTGGGTTGGAGAGTTCGGATGAATTTTTGCCTCCATAGCAGAAAACAAATGAAGGCGTCATTCTGTTTTGGACTACCTCATTTACATTTTAAACCGGACACTTGTAAGAAATAATTGTCTTAATTTACATGATCAGTAGGGAAATTATGGCAAATTCTGTTTGTTAAAAATCCAACCCAGTTTTCTCCTTCATTTTAATTCCTCCATGAACCGTCTCATCTGTTGGGCTTTTGATCACAATATCCATTTAGTCTCACTCCTTTCATCGTCTATAATTCCCCAACTTATGTAAATAGGATGCTGAAAAAAAAAGATTCTAAAGAGGTTAGAGAGACAGAGGCCTAAAGGTCTCTTTACTGAATCGAGCATCAATGAGCGATGGATGCTGTCTGGTGCAGAGATGGATTCGTCAGCCTGTCTCGTCTTCGCCCAGTCATTGTTCATGAGCCCGGGTTGCCAGAGAGCTTTCTGTACCTGCCGCTTCTGACAGATGCCTACTGCCAGTCAGTCTGATAGTCCACAATATCCATCCTCTTCCTGTTGCTTGGATCTCAGATGAGCCACAGGAAAAGAAAAAAAGGTCAGGAAATTGATTTATTTGCTTTTTGCTTCGCATGTGTTTTAGCCTTTATTTGGCTATGGAGGGAAAGAGAGTGAAGATAGATGAATAAGTTATGCAATATGTGTTACATGGTAAAAAAATCACATCTTAATGTCTTAAAACAAGATATTAAAAGATCCAAATAAAAACAAAATGCATTAAAATTGGCACTCACTGATTTTCTTTATAGACTCACTTAATGTAAAGGTTTAGAAATTTAGACCAAATACACCTGTAGCAAAAGATTTTGCTCTACAGGTCGGTCTAGCCACGCTCCATTGTAGCATCAGAAGGGTTACCATTTGCCCCGAAAGCTTTTTGTCTGGCCAATCACAACGCTCTAAGTTTGTTGGGCAGGCTTAAAGAGACAATGTGTAGTTCATACCGTTAATCTCTGGAAATATCCATCCAAATGTTGTTGAAAATGAATTCAATGATGCCCAGTTGTTCAAAAATAATGGTGGCTTCAGATAACCATAAAAATCAATTCTAACATACATGAGAGCGGGTCTAAGTCTCTGGGCAACGCCATGTTTCCTTCTACAGGAGCCCGTGAGGACAAGATGCATTTACTGATTTGTAACAAGCTGTTACAAAACTTTCAGCATTCATGAATGTTGTTGTTTACACATTTACCTCTTCACTTGTTGCCAGTGATGAACGGGAGTCTGAGGTGCTTGTCATTTTCCTGGAGGTTGCACTTCCAGGTATTTTTTACCTTAATGGCCACCGCTGGTAAGGTCTTACTTGAACACAAAAATACAGCTTGCAGTGATTTAGGTATGTACTGCCCCCTATCACCAGGGAAAATACACATCTTTACTTTAAAGAGATACAAAGTGGCTTGCTTTTAGCACCCCCTAGTGTCCGTTAGTAAAACTAAAAATGAAGCTTATCTTCTCGCTGTGCGCTCATCTTTTTAACACCTTAGGGCTGTGGTACACTTGCTGTTTTACCTCACGTTGGCGCAGGCAGCAGGCTGCTTCTTTGTTCATGTATTTGCTGCTGCACAGCACTGCACTGCATGTAGTACCAAGGGGTTACACTAGGGGGCACACTAGACTACTCAGACCGGACACAGAGCCAGGTTTGTTGGTACAACCAAAACAAACATGGTTAATTTTGAGTTCATGACAGAAAAAGAGACAGCAGCAGTGCCAAAGATGTTATGAATGATTTCTAAACCAGAGACGGGGTGACCATGGTGAGTGTGTCTCGCTCGTTTTGTTGACGCCACCTACTGGATACACATATGTTGCAGCGTTTACGTTAATTTCAGGGGACATGCACAAATGACGCATCAAATAAACGCAAGTGACCTGTGACAGGCATTTTTAACACGCATTTGCATTTTCAAACAGCAAGTATATCACAGTCCTTAATCTAACTGCAAAAATGTCTCCTCAGCGTTCATCAGTTTCTACAGGAGCGATTCAACACAAAACCAAACAAATCAGCTGTGTTCACAATCTAAAACATGCAGGGGATGTGCTGGAAGCAGACTGCAGCACTGACATGTCAACTCCACTTTACTAGTCCAACAGGGACAGGCCTGTGTCTGACTCTGAAGTTGCAAGTGAGATATTCTAGCTACAGGGGGTGGTGAGGTCTGAGTGACGTTTCATTAACTGTGTAAAGGTTCATTTCAGCACACACTGGCTCAAGAAAAAGATTTAAAATGATGAAAAAATGGCATAGCATGCCTTTAACGCTAGAACCACGATGGAGAAAAAAACTACAAAAACTTCAAAGATGGTATCAGCTTTGGACTATTTAGACTTGACTTTTCAGACAGAGGTAACTTTATTTT
The DNA here is from genome assembly GCF_043380555.1 of Nothobranchius furzeri. Taxonomy (NCBI): domain Eukaryota; kingdom Metazoa; phylum Chordata; class Actinopteri; order Cyprinodontiformes; family Nothobranchiidae; genus Nothobranchius; species Nothobranchius furzeri. Next base: position 75,826,380 of record NC_091744.1, on the reverse strand, counting down.
GAGAATTACTGTATTTGCTTCTTCTTCAATGGTGTATGTCAGACATTGTTCTTATTGGTCCTTGTGCTGTCCAATTGCACGCAGAGACAGTTTGAAAGACACATTTCTGTCTAATGGCCAGACTATATACAGTACATACATATATTGACAGTTTGCCAGGTGTGGCTATGTGAAATTAAAACCTAAAATATTTAAAATCAAATTGTGAATCCTGACAGAAAAAGCTATTTCTTAAGTATTGCAAATTCAATTATTTCCACATATACTACACATTTAAAAGTGCTTTTTTTACTTCAAGATGATTAATAGTATAAAATCTTAGTTTATTGCAATAGAAGTGTATTGAGGTTGATGGTAAAGAGTGGTTTAATTACAGCTGCAGTCCTGTGTGTGTAAATAAGCAACAAGTGATCCCAGATAACCATCCGTCCACTATCTGAACTGCTTCATCCTCACCAGCTGGTCCCTGCCTCCAGCGGTCATCGTCCGAGATGTGGGTGACACCCTAAACAGGTTCATCACAGGGCCACAGAGACACAGATGACAATTCAAGCACTCACTCACAGTCTTTAAAGTCTCGAATCAACCTAACATGCATGTTTTTAGTTTGTGAAAGGAAGCCTAAGCATAACCCAAACCTGCACATGCACGTAGAGAACATGCCAACTCCAGGCAGAAAGGCAGAGCTGGTGTTATTTGAACTGTTGACCTTCTTTCTGTGAAGCAACAGTGCTACTAACTGCACCCGCCATGCAGCCTGTGATCACAGATATGTGTAATTACATTTTATGGAGACAGATTATGGTAAATATATTGAATTTTCTCTGCCAAAACCAGCAAAACTAATAATGTTCATCACCTCAGATTCAGGCGAGTATCTCAGAGAGCTCAACCACTGAATATTTATGCAACACCCAACTGAATATTTGGTGCATAACTATTCACAACAGTGGTAAAACGTCAAAAATAGAAATCTTTACATGTCCTCTATAAGGTGCACTATTTAGTGAACAAGTAAACATGTTAAACAAAGCTCTGTATTCTTGTTTTGTAGTAGATTTACTTTTGTGCTTAGAATATTTGATCACATGACTCAAATTCAGACACTTGGCTTTACCTTGCAACTGCATGACCCCAAAGGTACTGTGGCAGTAAAACAAAAATCTAAATAATCCTCTCCTGACTACTGTCTTTGATCATTTTTGTTGTGCTTTGGCCAACCAGAAGCTCCCACATTTCTGATTTCTGGCGTAATAAGTGTGACGTTTCACCAGAGGTTGTATTTTTCCAAGGATGAGATGACTATAGGCTGATTTATGGGTTCTATCTGTTTAGCGAGTTATGAAACCATTTAATCATGGACAAACATCTCCAACAATTTAAAACAGAAATAAAAGGTTAAAACAAGGGTTCAAAATGTCACATCTGAAGGCAAAACAAGCTTTTATTCTTCAGAATAAATGAGCTGTGTTGGCATAAAGGGAAATAGTTATAAATGTAAAAATCCTGGGGTAGAATTCCTGGAAAAATGCCTGTTCTTGTGTGTGCGTGTGTGTGTGTGTGTGTGTGTGCGTATATAAAACCCAAGGAGAAAGATAAATAAAGTGCATTTGCAATGAGCCAAGCAATAGATTTTCTTGAATATTACAAGAACGTGTGATTTGAAAGAGGGTGGAGGCACAGGGCTCTGCAAATAAACCATCTGTACTGGCTAATGCATCGTCAAAAGTCCTTAAAAGGGGGCACACACACACACACACACACACACACACACACACACACACACACACACACACACACACACACACACACACACACACACACACACACACACACACACACACCTACGAGAAAAACAAGACTTTTTATTAGAGAAATCTTCCTTTGCTCTTGCAGCTTTTTCATGCTAATAAACAGACTCATTAAGGCGTGTCACAGTGGATCGGAGGGTGGTGGATCTGCTCCATTACTGTGAAACCTCAGCCTGCAACTGTCTTCTTAAAAGGATGGGAGAAAAAACAGCCTCTATTAAAGGCAGCAATCAAAGCTGCATCTCCACTGGTAAGCACGTCACGTAGCTAATTCAATCTCACAAGCCATGAAGCAATTAATTCATGTCAATACAAATGCACAAATAGTCCTTTTTGCCCCATCAGGAAAGTGGAGGTCTTCCGGCTGTGTTCCTGTTTATTTGCTCATCTTTGTGCCCCCTTTGTGAACATGCTCAGTGATGTGGACCTGGAAGAGCAAGTGTAATTGGGTGTGGAAGAAAAGAGAACCTTGTGGTCTTTCTGCCTAAATGAGATCAGACAATCTTCCCTCCATTTCCTCTACAGACGCCAGGCGCCTTGCCCCCCTCTCAGATTTCTTATTATTGCCTCGAGGCATGAAAAAATTGAACATAAGGAGATGATGATCGTTCTGTATTTGATAACACAACAGCCTGTATCCCTCTGTGCCCAGTAGCCAACTTAAATCCAATACAGTCATGATATTGAGGATTTAAGTGAACTGGACTTCAATCAGCAGTCCATCAGTTCCCGAAAGATCTAAAAAGTTCAAAGTCATTAAAGGGTGTGAAATTATGCACTACCACATAGAAGGCAAGGCGCGGTGGTTAAATAAATATCCATGAATCAATGTCAAAGTCAATACCTCAATTATAGGCTAGCAGGGCACTTTCCGGCTAAATGAAGTATCTCAGGTAGAGCAGGTGCAATGCTAATGCGCTGCAGATGGCATCTCGCTATGAAAAGATGAGGGACAGAAAATGAATGTCAGAGAGACAAAGGACTTCAAAAAGAGGTTGTGAGTTGATCAAAGTTGGATTGGGCGTGTTTGGAGGCGCAGACGTCATCGACATTTAAACGTGTGAAGAGGTAAACAGAGACCCTGGAGAGGTGTCCTGGTCTGCCTCCCTTGTTCCCAACCCTCCTATTCCCAGTCTTATCAAGATGTGCTGCTGCTTTGAATTTTAATGGGAGGAAAAACCTGAAATCCTCCCCTCCCCCACACTGAATTCTATTTTAAAGCCAGTTCATCCATTTCTCTTCTCTCTAGCTGCCGTGAAGAACAAAAAAATAAAAAGCCATACGACGATCGTTGTTTTCGGCTGATAAAACTGAATTCTGTGTTTGAACTTTGTTTTTTATGACATGATGCAAATAATTTATTAACATCTCTTGAAAGAACGACACGGGTGTCAGAGTCTACATCCGATCTCAAAAGCAACCTCTTTATTTATAGATTTTAAACCAAAATAGACTAATTAAAAAGAGACGAAAACATCACTGAGACCACCGTCTGATGTCGCAGCAGAATACAGGATAGGCTCCTGCTGGTTTGTTTCAATAGGCTGTTGACACACCAACAATTCCCCTGGTAGGTGTGCAGCTTCAGTGTGTCTATGCAGCGCCACAGCGGTGGCATCATGTCATCGTTAAACTCATCACACTTACATTAATGAAACCCTTAGATCTGATATTTAAGCCAACGGAATAAATCATAAAGGAAACAAACTGGTGATATGTTCACAAAAACGTGAGCAGCGCATCACGAGGGAGAGCTGTGACTGAGCAGGTCAAAGTGAGAACTGCATACGTTTCTCTCGACCGTAATCTGTCATATGCTGCAGGCTGGCTGAGAGTAATGACCCTTTACATTACAACACACACACACACACACACACACACACACACACACACACACACACACACACACACACACACACACACACACACACACACACACACACACACACACACACACACACACACACACACACAGTTGATAAATGTGCACAATGCACCTTTTCACATAGCCAAAATGCACTTCGATTTTTATCTAACAAAGATTCAGCGGTGCTTACTGGTCAATAGGTGTCAAAACGTCCCCCGATCCCTATAATAGATCCAACAAGCACACAAGGAAGTGTGAAAAAAATCATTCGGAACAGCAAAGGGAAAAGGCCGCGGGACACGTATCCATCGTTTGTTCTAAAATCATCGTAAAACCCTAAAAACATTATGTTTAATGGAATCTCTTTAAGACATAAGGCATTTTGTTTATCAGAGAGTGTCTAAATGGAAGAAGCTAAGTGATAATGCAAATGAATGAAGAGTATAAAGCACAGTGTCAACCCCCTGACATCTGCTGGGTTTAACAGATGTTGTGCTCAGCTGCCTATCCGAGCCCCTCTCCGAGTCAGGCAGCCTCACCAGCGAGCCAAGACTCTGACTGGCTGCGGAAATTGAGCCTGATGGTAATTGATTGCACATAACTTGCACGCTCCAATTAATGAAAGTTTGTAGCTAGTGAGGAATTAAAAAAAAAGTAGAAAAGATGTAGTCATCCATAATTGTCACAGCAGCCTTTCTCAAGGTCAGTTTATTGCCAAGGAATGGGGGTAGGAGGCTGGCCCGACAGCTGGATGGAGCAGATTATGAAGGACAGATGGATGGACAAGGAGTCTGTTTGATCATATCAGGGGGCGTGGTCCATGGACGGTCCAGAATCGTTGTCCTCAAAGTCCTGACGGTCCATGGGATTTGCCCTTGGCTCTGGCAACCTGGGAGAAAAGAAAAAAAAAAGTTAGGAATCACTTACGATACTGTTCAAGCTCTTCTGCTCCCACTTTCCTAACCACCACCCCCACAAACCCAAACCCCGCACACAAATTATGGAAATATAATAAACCCTCGCTAAATGTAATCAGCTTCAATCAAGCTGCGCCTTGAGTAGAAATCATTCATTCGGTTGGTTTTATATTAGCAGCTGTAGTGTGACAGAGACAAAGTGATAGCTGGATCACAGGGACCCGTAGTAATCTGAGCCCGACTGATGGATTGAATTTTACTGGCGATAGTCCGCACTAATCATAGACTCTAATTAGACACAATGCTGCAAGGGTGGCACAGCTCTGCTGTTGCCTCAGAGGCAGATCTTCTGAAACGTTCCCAACTCCAACTATCCATGTTTTCCCTCCACATTCATAACAGGGCCAGCTGGGTTATCTAAACACACACATTCACCGTGTGAGGCTGCTGTTTATGTCAGGGACATTTGAAGTACGTTAATGGTGTGTCATTTATTCTCACTCTTTTCATGTCTTTTGTTTAAAAACAAAACAAAAGCAGGAATAGAAGCATTTAAATGCATTTGTTAGATTTTACAACAGATCTAAAAGAAAACAAGGAAAAGTTCAATCCTGCAGGCTTAAATGTACACGAGCTTCTGATAAATAATAAAAAAAGAAGCTTTTCTTTCAAGGTAAGAATTAATAGATTACATTAGGCAGTAGCCTAAACAGGGAGGCTCAGACTTCCCTCTCCCCAGCCACTTGGGCCAGCTCCCCCGGGGAAGACCTAAGGTGTTCCCTAGCCAGCCGAGAGACAGTCCCTCCAGCGTGTCCTAGGTTTTCCTTTCGGTCTTCTCCAGGTTGGACGTGCCTGGAAAACCTCACCGGGCAGGCGTCAAGGAGGCATCCTAACTAGATGCCCGAGCCATCTCAACTGGCTCCTGTCAATGTGGAGGAGCAGCGGGTCTACTCTGAGCCCCTCCCAGATGACTGAGCTTCTCACCCTGTCTCTAAATGAAAGCCCAGACACCCCACGGAGAAAAGTCATTCCAGCCGCTGGTGTCCACAATCTCGATCTTTCTGGCACTACCCAAAGCTCGTGACCATCGGTGAGGGTAGGAACGTAGATCAACCAGGAAATTGAGAGCTTCGCCTTCTGGCTCAGCTCTCTTGACCACGACAGATCGGTACAACACCTGCATCATTTCAGACGCTGCACCAATCCACCTATCGACCTCTCGCTCCATATTTCCCTCACTCGTGAACAAGACCCCGAGATACTTAAACTCCTCCACTTGAGGCAGGACCTCATCCCAGACCCTGAGACGGCATTGTCCCCTTTTCCGACTCAATAAAATCTATTTAATTAATAAATAAAAATATCAATCATGTGATCCTATACCCTCATTTATCATCTGGTGATGCTAAGTAAACTGTTTACAGCAAAAAAAAAAAAAAATCCTTTGAATGAATGAGAGTTAATGAGAGCTGAGGAGAAGGGGTCTGCTGCAGGAAAATGACACATTAAACATTATTCACAAAATTTGTAACAAAACAATCAACTCTGTGATTTGGGAAAACTTTTTTATGAAGTTTCGTTGGTGCATCATTGACCAGAACTGCAACAAACGTTGCATCAGAAAACAGAAGAAGTGAGCTAACGTTAGCCTCATTTTGTTACGGTGACGCTCTAAATGTAAAGAGAAAAGTATTCATATTTATTGTGTAAATTTCTGATAATCTCGTTTATGATTTCTAAATAAATACCACATTCCCTGTGGTGAGCTATTCACTACATTTACAGAAACGGGACTGTACTGTGCTCCTTCTAGTTATCAAGATAGAAACCAGGAAATGAGATTTTGGTCATATTGCACGTCATACAAAGAACACTCTGTCGGTCAAACATAAAATAATTTGTCACACAAATGTTACACAAGACAATAAATAAAAACAAATGAGTCATCTCCAGCATGGCAACAGTGAGTAATGTTTGTGTTTGAGCTGCTGAAAGCTGTTGGGTCTGCAGAGATTGTGTTCATAAATAATCCAGTTGTAATCATCCGCCTTCTTATTTTTCTCTGCCAAAAAAACCCTACAGACATAAGAGGTAATAACTAGTCTGTAAAAACGGAACAAATCGGTAAAAACAAAATACTGTATCTGTATCCTGAGCCCCTTTTCTGCTTCAAGCTGACTCATCCATCATAATGAAACATGTTTTAGTTATTGAACAGCATATTATATTTATCATTTTATTTTAAACCAAATAACTTTTCATTGCCAATACCTTTTTACCTCTGTAACACACATTAGATCACAGTTAAAGGTGTTGTTCACTTGTTTAATCAATGCATTTGCAATGGTCTCTTGTAGGAATGAATGCCTTGCAAGTCGTACTCAGGGCAAAAAAACCCCGGGGAGAAGAGCTTAAAACGGCAGGGTTTGGAGTCTTATTTCTTCCTGGATATTTGGACATCTTGCCTTGGACTCAACTCTACAACTAACTCCATTTGCTCTGCGACGTTGATGTTTAATCTCCACAAAAAACACAAGCCTGGAGGAGATTCTGCTGTGTGGTTCAGTAGCTAATGCCAGTGGTTAGCTTCTGCTAGCTGAGACGTTTGCCGTTTTTACAAAACAATGCTGTCTATTTGCCGCAACGCTTTGGTGGCATCGGGGACCCTTAGACTGTTTATAAATGGTCCGAATGTGGTGGTAATGGGGCACAATCACATTCTTTTTATGAAAGATTAGGTGATTTCCACGGACTTCCGTTTATCCTCGACATAACTTGCTTTTTTTTTTGTGACTGAAGCAGCGATCGTTAAGCTTTTTCAACAAGCTGCCCCTAAAGGTGTCCGTCCCCATCAGTCCTTGTGGAGTCTCTGATGATCGGAGCTTCAGCTCTAACAGAGAAGCTCGTGTTTTTACTTTCATTTTCAATATATTTGCCGGCCGGAGCTCGGCATCAACTCCCCGCGTCATCAGGACACCTCTCTCTGTTGCGCCATAGCACAATAGCCATTTAGAAGACAAACCATTATATAAATATTACTACCAAGAGAGGAGGAACGAATGGCGCAAAATTCAAGCAACGCCATGCCGGCATGGCACGTTTATAAGACCCATCGTTATGGCAGTATTACGCCGATTTGCTGGCATGGTGTGTCTTGTAAAAAAGAGCTGATCTCTGCTAACCCTAAAACAACCACAGCAGCCTTCCCTGTCACAAGCCAGTATGGGTGAGTCCAAACAAATGCTTGACGTAGATATGTCAAATCCTAGAATTTCACCATCTATTTTCTATCAGAAGCTAACGCAGCACATAGATGTAGGAGACTATTTTCATGTTCAGCCTGCATGAAAACTCGAGTGACTGATTTAATATGTTTTTTTCAGTGACTCACACCTTTACGGACCCAAATGTACCAAAAGAGGGGGTAATACCAAGAAATCAACAAGAACATGAACCCATACACCCCACACAGGAACCTCCCCAACCTTTCTGATGAGAAAACCCAAGCATCCACATTTTCCTCTGAAGCGTACACGTACTTCAGTACTGCTCTAACTTGACATCCTCTGCCTTCCTGCCTGTGCAATATGAATCACGATCTCAGAGGAAAAAAATATATTAAAAAAGCTGCTAATAAGACTCTCTGAGCTCTCCTTCCTGAGTATTCCTGTTTGACACACTTCTGTTGGCACTAACAACATCATATTTTTTACATTTTCTCTTCCAGGACTGCATCATCACAATACGAGCTTTAAATGATATCTCTAATCTAAAACCAATAAACACACACATTAATATTAGCACTTGTTGACAACTTTATGAGCAGGAATTTGAAAATCTTTAGAAAATTGCATCAAAATGATCAAGAAGATTAAAAAGTCAATAAATATTCATTTTACAAAGTATCAGATTCCAAATAACTGGCTGCCAAATAATTATGATATTGGAAAGAGTGTCTACACACGTAGGACAATTATTGTGCAGCTACAGCATCGCTAGTAAGTATACAATGAAGACATTAATTACACAATAAATTAGTATGTGTGGTAAAATTGCCAATTGCACTCGCTCCCATCCACTTCACTGGTTTAACACTAAAGTATTCACCATCAGCACAAAGTGGTTAGATTACTTTTCCATCACTACAATGCACACAAGACAACGTGCAGCTAATCTTCTCACACAGTTTCATCCCATCTGAGGTGATATTTAGAGTAAAACGTCAGCAAATTTGTTTCTGAAAGGCAACGCTATCTTGGATCTCCAGACGACCAAAAGCTCCTGCGCACGCACACACACACACACACACACACACACACAATGAAAAATATAATTAGACATATATTCATATGGCACAAAGTGAGACTCTGTTCAGGCAAATTAACTATTTATATTCAGACAGTCTTCTCTACGCCTTAGGACACATGAGTGTAATAACTTATTTATCGCTCATGCAGGAAAAAGCCTTTTACTGGAGAGAAAATGGCAGCCAACTCCATGGGAGGTGGAAAAAAGAGAGATTTACCATAAAACAATGTGTCAGTTGGTGGTTGATGAATTCAATCTAACTTAAGGCTGTTGCTTTGCTCTTTTATCCTCTTTTATTTTTTGCCCCTTCATTTTCGCTGTTCTGAATAAAAGACGGTTTTCTTGTGTGTGTGTGTGTGTGTGTGTGTGTGTATGTGTGTGTGTGTGTGTGTGTGTGTGTCCGTGTCCCGATGGCTGGGTTCTTTCCCTCCATGACTTATTCATGGGCTTTAATGCAGCCGATGTTTTATTGATCAGGAGCCATCATTGATGTGACCATTGCCTGTGGAAAAAGAGTAGAGCCGACGGCTGAGAGGGTGACCACGGAACCGAAGCCGGCCCGAGCCTTGCTGAAACACCCCGGCTGCTCTTAAGGGTGATGGATGGACAGCCGCCACTGGGCGTGGAAATTTGGATCAGCAAGGGGGGAGAATGAGAAAGAGATCGGAGCTTAGATAGGATTGATCGAGTAGAACAAAGCTAATCTTACTAATGTCTCCTCTCTGAGTTACACAGAAGTTTCTCCAACAGCTCTAAAGAGAACACATCACTCATGCCGGAAAACCTCTGGCTCCTCATGGAGAAAACAGGGTGGGGGTGTGCATGACGCTGTCTAGACTCTGACTTTTGCCTCTTTCGTTCCGTTTCCACTTTGGCCCTTTACCCTGTGGAGGCTGATGGGGGAAAAGAGGGGTCCTTGCCTTGATTAAGTTTGAATTGCATGCTGCAGGACTCCAAAGACATCTTTCAGAAATACTCCCATCATGCTGTGGCAGCACTGTCAGCTTGCTCCAACCTCATTGCCATATGAATAATCACACAGCAGTAGCTAGGATATGCTAAATGAGCTTCAGAGTTAAGTGTGTGCACGTAAAGATGGAGGGATGAAAAAAGGCAGGAGCTGACGAGTAAATTGAGGGTTGCCTATAGGGGAGTGAGGTTCTTCTTGATTAAATGAAGAAGTTAAATGAGAGTAAGGCCATGTACATAGACCTTATGGCATACATCCACAGGGAGGAATAACTATTCCAATTTGCATTTCCAAACAGTGGTGATGCAGTCTAAGTATATTCCATCACACAGAACGCCTGAGCCCATTTCTCATGCCCCGAGGTCTTATGAAGTTTGGTCTAATGAGAGAAGATCCTTAATGTTTATTGATAGAGCTCAAGAGAACAGCCTCTCACCCCGATTTTACAGAACTGATGCACTCTTGCACCATTTAACGGAGCAAAGCTAGTTTGTTGGGACTGGTGCAGATTTTTGATTACAGCACTACGGAAAACGGATTAAAGAATGCTGATGATGAGAACATAGTTGAGAAGATATGACGCAAACCCACTCATTAGCTGCTTTATTAATGAGCAGGATGACTGAGAAACCATTAAATACTCATTCTTCTTGATCACTCCGAGTTTAATGTGAAAATATACTTCTATCCCTGTTTCCTGCATTAGCTTCTGATAGACGGAATAAAGCTTGGTTCAGAAAAGCCTGACAGATCTACATCACACTGTCACTTCATGGACTCACCCATCTTAGCCCTTCTTACAAGACACACCGCGCTGACAAATCAGCGTAATATTGCCACAACTGTGTGTCATAAACGTGCCATGCCAGCATGTCAGTGCGTGAATATTGTGGCATTTGTTCCACCTCGCGTGATAGTAATATTGCGGTAATTGTCTGTCTTATGAACAGCGATTGCATCTTGGCGCAACTGAGGGGGGTGTCATGACCATGTGGAAAGTTACTGCCGAGCTCCGGCCGGCAGCTGTACTGAAAATGAAAGAAAAAACGGGCTGTAAGATTCGCGTTTGTAAACACAACCAGCTGAGATGATGACCTGGAGCAATGCAGAGCCCCTGGAGCTTTTCTCTGTTAGAGCTGGAGCTCAGCTCACCAGAGGGTGGGGCACAGACACCTTTAGGAGCTGATGGTTAAAAAACCTTAATGAGTGTGGATTCGATCGCAAGAAAAAGCAAGTTATGCCCAAGGTAAACGAAAGTCTGCGGCAGTGCGGGGACCACCCCCATACCCCCTGTATGCCACCATCACGTATTCTTTTGTGAAAAGGACACGATTGTGCAACATCTCCACGGTCAGACAACTTCAGCGTTGCGGCAAATTGGCAAAATTGTTTTGTAAAAATAGCTTTTGACTCACAACGGGGAAGCTGTTGTTGGCTTAATGTCCAGGAAACAACAGTTAACATTAGCAACTCCACAACACAGCATTACTTCTTCAGCCTTGTGTAATTTGTGGAAATAAAACGTCAACATTGCAAAGTAAACAGAGTCATGTTGCAATTAGCCAATCAGAGGAAAGATGTGAAATAAGACTCCAAACTCTGCCGCCTGCTGCCACTTTCTCCTTCGACTGAGTTTTTTCTCCAGAGAAAGACTTACAAGGCATTCATTCCCACTAGAGGCCACTGCAAATGTATAGAAATATGAGTAAAATTAACCTTTTGGTGTCACCTTGCTAGTAACTAGAGCCTTCAGAAATAATAAAAATTTTCATGATATAAATTCAGCAAGGTGTTGGAAACATTCTGCTGAGATTTTGGTCCATATTGACCTAATTGCATCACATAGATACTGCAGACGAGTCACGTCTATGTTGTAAATCTCCCATTCCACCACATCTCCATTGAGACCTGGTGACTCAGGAGGTTGTTTGGAGTGAAGTGAGCTTTTCATGTTCAAGAAACTGGATTGAGCTAGCTTGAATTATGACATTGCGCATTATGCTGCTGGAAGTATCCATCAGATGATGGATCAACTGTGGTCATAAAGGGATGGACATTGTCAGCAAAAATACTCTGATGGGCTGCGATACTTAAGGTTTGCTAAGAAAATACCCCCGTGCTATTACATCACCACCAGCAGCAGCCTGAACCATTGGTACAATAATGCAGCTGGAATGCAACAATTGACCAGAAATGTTTACTTTCTATCTCTTATCCAGTTCTGGTGACCCTTTGTGAATTTTAGCCTTACTTTCTGTGTTTCTAGGTAAAAGAAATGAAACCTGGTAGCTGATAGAGTCCAACTGCTTTAAGGTTAAACATGTTGCGTAATCAGAGATGATACTCTGCAGCCCTTGGAGGGAATGAATAGTCATTTGAGCTACTGCTGCGTTTCCGTCAACTCAAACCAGTCCATTTACACTCCTCTGGCAATATTTATTTTTGTCCACAGATCTGCCACTCACTGGGTATTTTCTCCATTTAACACCATAAATCGAAGAGATAGATGAGTGAATATCCTAGTAGATCAGCAGGTTGTAAAAAGAGAAAAACTCAGACCATGGAGCTTGGCACAATAACGACACATTCAAAGTCACTGAAACCCCTTGCTCTCCCTTTCTGGCATTCGTCCATCATCTTCATCATGTCTAGATCCCTAAATGGATTGAGGAGCAGCCAAACAATTGGATGATTTGCTATTTGTGTAACCAAGCAACTGAACAGACGGACCCAATAAGTGGCCAGCGTTAATCTGGTGTAGGCTGTTCTTTTTCTGTCTTTATTTTACCGTATAAATCTTAACTATTCACTGTCCTGGAAAGCTGCACCTACCTAGTATTTATACAGTGTAGTCAACAGAGTAGCCCTGTTTAAATGGAGTTGTGTTGATTTCCTTCGTCTGTGAGCTTGCTGATAGATGTGTAATCTAGAAACAGTCCCTGCTGAGACCTTTCATCAAGAACAACCCTGTGATCTACCCAAAACTTTGAACTGTGGTGATAATAAAAAACAGGGATTTCTGATAAGAGTTACTTCCTTATATGGAGACGCGTGGAAGAAAAAACTAAAGGTGGAAACGAGTGACACAGAGGTAGAAAAGAAGCCAAGAAAAAGAAAAAAATCTGTGTAGCAGTGCTTTGAAAGGATAAATGTCAGAATAGATGGTGGAGAGCCAAAGTAACATCAAGAGGGAGATATCACTGTGATGGAGAACTGCTGCAGGGACACAAAAGGGCTATGTTCAAGCCTGAATGCATGGCTCTTAGATTTGGAAGGACTTTCTCTAATAGTTGTTTCAGGCCAGAATGAGATGCAGTTTGATTTTCTCAGGCTCAGAAAACAAGACCGTTACAACACCGCCAACCTCACGAAAGGTCCAAACCAGTATTGTGTATTTTACTGAAAGGTTTCTAAAAACAACTGCTAATTGGAAATGCAACAAAAAACTATGTTGAATGTTTTCTTTTGAAGAAAACCAATCTCTTTAAAACACTGAAGGGGTGAGAAGCTCAGAACACCCAGAAACAGAAGGGCTTGTAGACGTTTCAGCAAACTGCAGGGATGTTAATAATAATAATTTGTGTTTATGTGCACGTTAGCAGAACATTTGTTGAGCCATTTCCAAACAGTTCATGCAGGAAGAACAATACTATGTTTTCACCAATGTGAGCTTATTATTCCATCAAGATTTGAGATAACACTTTACAATAAGGCTCCCTTTATGAAGTTACTTAGTGCAATATTAAGCATTAATAAACAAAGGATCCCTTTATTAATGTTCCCGATCTGTTAACCATTAAGTGTCCTTAAGGTTAGGACTAATGCCTGATTTATGCTTCACCGTCTGCGTCAGTGCGGAGACACGCAACGCCATTATCCGTCCTTGCGTAGGGCTCCGGCAGGCACGCAAGTACGTACGGAGTCGAGCCCACTTTTTTAAACATCCGTCGAATGAAATGGATTACGCAAGCTTGTGATTGGTCAGGACGCCGCTGTTGTTTACAGCGCCACCATTGCAAAGAGAGCCGAGGATAACTAGCGGCAGACACGGAGAAGCTTGAAGAATACCTCGCGAAAAAACTCTAAAAATATGAACCTTTGATTCTCCCGTGACTGGAGGAGTGAAAAGATGCGCAGCAAGCGTTTTATTTGTTGACGGAAATGACAGGAAATGTGGGTTTAGAGGTGGGGAGCGCATGAAGCGGTGGGAGAATGAGAGACAAATATGTCCGTGTTAAAACTCTCTTCTATACACAAAAACACAATATAAACACATTATCTTGGACCGATACATGACAGGATACCACAGAACAGCACTACGCCCTCTGTTGTCCTGCCGGGCAATTGCTTTGCAACACTCCCCAGGAGACGGAGAAGTATGAGAGCAAAACGCTTCCACCAATCCGTGCGTGTCTGTCCCTTGCGGAGCTGACGGAGAAGCATAAACCAGGCTTAAGGGCCGGTGTGTGTGTATGTGTGTGTGTGTGTGCTTAGTTAAGCATTACTTAATATTAAAGCCCCATTCTGCAACTTTTACACCTTAAATAAGGTTTTTTGAAACACTTTGATGGTACACTATCATCTTTTATGTTCATTTTTGGAGCTGTAATAGTGTTATGGGGTCCCACGTCTGTTTACTGCCCTATACAGTTTTTGAGCCGCAGTCCAACGCCAGAAGTACTGACTTCGTGTTGCTTTATGGTAGTATCACGTAGACATAAACCCCATAGACATGAATATGTAAATGCCCCATTAGCCGCTGGATAGCATAACAGTGTCACCGCCATATTGGATGGGTCTCACTCTCCACAGCAGTGACTGTAGAAAAGTCCAAAGTCAATGTAGAGTGAACCATTTGTATCTGATTTTGTTAAAAAGATTGCTAAAATCTGTTTTTTAGTTGGGTATAGGGCTGGGCGATATGACGATTTTAGACCGTTTTACGGTCTACACATCTGACGGTCTGTCATTTTTGAGAGACCTTTTTATCACGATTCACAGCTCTGCTGTTGAAATTCTGCCTCTGAATGAAAATGGAACTTACCTCAGGCGAATGACACGCCTTTGTTTGACCCTTAACCAATCAGAGTGAGTCATAGTAATATATTAGTGCCCCGCTTGTTTTCACCTGTGTGTGAACAAACATGGCTTCGGCCGCGGCTGAGAGCGACAGCGAGGTTTTCGTTACGAAGAGGAACGCTTCGGCCATTATATGGAACTGGTTTGGTTTTTCACCAGATGACAAAGAGCAGCGAAACGTCATTTGCAAAGTTTGCAAGGAGAGCGTCAAGGCAAGTGATGGCAACACCACAAACTTGTTTAATCACTTGAAAAGAAGGCACCCAAAACAATACAAAGAGAGCCAGCTGGCAGCTTAAGCTAAAAAGCCTGCGGCTGCAGCGGTTAGTGCTTCTTCCTGGCAGCAAACGCTAACAGAAACACTCACAAAACTCACTCCTTACGACAAAGACAGCAGACGATGGAACAGCGTGACCAATGCAGTGACGTACCACTTGGTTAAAGATTTGTGTCCCATGCGAACAGTAGGAGTGGGATTTAAGAACATGATAAAATCATTGGATCCGCGCTACGAGTTTTCCAGCCGCAAGTATTTTTCGAACACCGCCATTCCACGCATGTACGCTGAATGCAAAGTGAGAGTTGCAGAAAATATTCAGAATGCGCAGTTTTTTGCTACCACAAGCGGTCTCTGAGCCGTATTTGAGCTTAACTATCCTCTACATGAGCAACTGGGAGCTACATAGTATTTTGAACAAGTTAATGTTTGCACAATACGTTTGCAATTGACATGTTTGCACTTTAAATATGTTTACGATATTAATTTATGTTAAGTTACTTGAAAAACGAGAAAAACTGATTTTTGTAATTGTTTCTCTCAGGGCTTTTATCATCTCTGGTGTGAGTTTAAAATATAAGTGTGTTAGCACTGTGTTGTTTATCCCTAATATGAAAAAATGTTTATTTATTCAATGTTTCTCTTCTTTAATATGCAATTGAAGTTATGCTATTCATGGATAAAAAATCGTGATAAAATCGAAATCGTGATATAATATTGGAAAAATCGTGATATTCTATTTTTGCCATATCGCCCAGCCCTAGTTGGGTAGCACCTTCTTTAGTAGAAATGAATGCACTAGAGGTAAATGGAGACCCATCTAAAATGGCGGACAGCCACTACGGCAGCAGCAGACTACGGGCGTCTACGTATATATGTCTGTGGTAGACCCGCAGTTTAGACACTTGAGCAATGGCAGATCCACCAAAGAAAGCTAGAAATTGCAGTACGATGCAGTTCAACAGAAAATCCCACACTGTGGTTTTGGCTATTTTTAAAAATTCAGTGATGTTTGGTCTGTTTTTAGTAGTCTGTTTCACAAACAAAGGTGTGGTGTTTGAGGCTGCTTTATCAGTCGTGGTTGGAGACCAGATGTGGACGAATGGAACTTCATCTCTATAATGCTGTAACATTAAGGTTTAACATATTTTAAATCTTGAGGCAGTTTAAAGGTAGATTAATTTCCAATGATGTTTTAGTTTAATTTAAAACAACACAATACCAGCATACCAAACTAAAAGCAAGTGTCCTGTCATAGCAGAAAGGAAAATTCTGCAAGAAAGACAATGGTTTTTTGATGAGTGAAGACTCAATTAAAGATTCCACAGTGAGAAGCTCCAATGTGGGCACAGGTGCAGATTCTGCAGGTGGACGCCAGAAAGAATGAGTCACCGTTTGGATTTATTACATTTTGGCTGTTTTACCTTCAAAAAATTGAAGCACTGGTACACTGCTACACTAATTTAGCATTCAAGAGCCTGGATTGCACATTGACTTTATAATAATTATTAGTTTTTGCTCAGATGTATACCTACCACATACAATTAGACTGCAGCAGAGGGATCAGCACAAGAAAAAATAAAAATGTTATTCTACTGCTACTGTAGTCGTGTCCGAGGTTGCCTATATACACACACAACTGCTCCACAAAGCAGACACATGGGGATCCATGCCTTGAGGCAAAGAAAACAACCAAAGCACTGTTCTTCCACCTTGAGATGTGAGAAAAATCTACAGGGGAGTCAAAACTCCCTGAGCATTTTAATGACAAATCTGTGAATCTCTGCAAAGTCTGAATGTCTGCTGCAATCTCTTGGTAAACTTTAAAATACTGGCACAAACTTTTCCTTTTTTGTTGTGTGACATTCTTCATATCAAGAATTATCTCAGGTATTGTTTTAATAAAGGTTATTAACAGGTTCAGACAGCATGTCCTGTGTGACCCCCTCTTCTCCATTTTAAATAACCGCCCGATACTGCTGAATACAGACTTGCTTCATTTAGTATCATGTGATATAAGTATTGAGTATTGAGCCAGTAGTGCTTATAAAATTCATATCCTTCCAACAGTACATTTCCTTATTACATTTTATAACCTCACTTCCACAGCAGGCCATCCGACGTGTGGTGTACCCCAAAGCTCAGTGCTCGGTACCTGGCCATTCTTCATTTCCAATGCTTTTTATTCACTTTATTCAAACCATAGACATTTTATTTTTAAGCAGATAACAAAGCATTGGCACAATAAAATACTATATTACTATTACAGCAAAAATAATATTTTAATTATACTGACTAAATGCCACTAATATGGAAAATCTGCCTCTTTAAAGCTGCTTCAGTAAATTTACACATCAGATTTTGAACGCAAACACGGTCACAGAACACTCACGCTTCCCCTCAGATATGTTCCCTGAGTCACTTCTGCCGGAACTAGAGACCCATGATGCTGGAGGACACAAGATAGTGCTAAACACCAGTCGCTGATTTCTAGCTCCAAATGTCTCTGGTCCATGACTTCAAATGGTGGTGCCATCAATGATGACGCTTGTCCTTCTATGATATTATTGAGCCACAAACCTCTCACACCAGCCATGCTTTGTTGCTAAATATGTGAGTGTGTTATGAGTGTAGGACGCAGGGAAGTGTGGCGGTTTGGCCAGAACAACCACAGAATGGTCCAATGGTTGCTTTCGTTGGTGGAGGTTTTAGGACAAATTCGAGAGAACCACTTCGTTAATTGTTTTCGTCTTTTTTTTAATCTCCACAATATATTAATAGCTATAATGTGTTACAGCGCTATTAAGAGGCATAACAAATGTTTTCCAAATTTCCCATTGTAGCTTTAAAAGCTGTTGCTCCTTTGATTCTTCCATTAAGACTTTTCTTTGAAGAAATATTGCAACCTTCTGTGGTGTCTCTACACTCCACAAAAGTCTTAATCAGTTTACCAGAGAGGCAAAGAGACAAATCAAGACAACATGCAATGCATCATGGCATAAAGGACGGAGACCTGGAGGATGTTTAATGTGACCCTCTGTGTGCACCACAGCCTATTTATCACAACAAAATGGGAACGCCGAGGAGAATCCATCTCATCGTCCAGCTGGTGCATGACCTCAACAGAACCCAATCAAAATCTCATTCATGTACGTGATTATGTTGAAGAGATCATCATAAAATTTGGTTTTTACAACTACAATCTAAGTTTGCATTTAGACAATATAGGCAAGATGTGAAAAAGATGTTCCGCTAAGGATGCCTCCTCATGTGTAAATCCAGTTTATTGCAAAGAGCTACATGGCAGTGATGCAGAATAAAGCCGAGTGCTGATGCTCATCCAATCAGAATAATCACATTGCTTTGTCTTGTTGCAGCACGTGTAAGTAGTTTCATGAACACCTCACCCCTTCATAAACACAACTCCTGCTCCGTTAGACGCAGGTGCCCATTGTTAATCATGCACAGGAATTAGAACCCTTCAGATAACAGCATTAAACAACCGTAAAGATTCTATCTTACTTCTGCTCTTTTTACCATTTCTCTGGGCATGAAGAAAAATGATGGAATTAATTGAGGAGAACCTAAGCAATCATAAAGCAGCTCAAAAAATGTCACAATAAAATTGACCAAATCATAAAGAAAAGGGATTGCATCAAGGAACTCATCCCTAAAAGCTTCACTCGACCAAGGGGGCTTTTAATCTATTAGCAATCACTTTGAATATTGCACTCTTTTAGGTGGAAAAAAAGTGTTCTCTCACATTTTCTATGGCCGTTATACCATGGGCAGAACATTACATGGCAATAAATGACATTAAGGAGATCCCTTAAAGGAGAGCACAGACAAGATGATGGAATCACTTTTATGTTCCTCCAGTGGGTAACAAAGAGATTCAGGGGGACAGATACTGTATGTTAGTTTAGGTTGACTAACAAGATGTTCAGATTTCTTAATGATGGGGCATTGTCTTCTGGTATTTTACTCCTGTTCATAAAGGACATTTTTAAAACACAGAAACTAAACGGGGGGTGGGGGGGGTGGGGGGGTGGGGGGGGGGGGGCAACAAAGAACACAAAGAGCCACATATCCTAGGCTACTTGACTCACTCAGTGTGTTTACATTCACATCTAAGTTAACCCTTTGATGCATAGTGGTCACTACAGTGGACAGGTACTCAAAATTATTTATTTATTTTTACTATTAAGCACGGCTGTTGAAGACTTTATTGCATGTAAGCCCCTCCATTTGGACTTCAGTAAGTCAAGCCAACATATTTCATGTTCAGAATGCACGCTGTCCACTGCGGTGGACATGTAATAAAGTATTGGTAAATTAAATGTTACAAAAAATATGTAAATATGAAATTTGTTTCATTCACACCTAAAGATGAATGAAAAAAACTGTTTAAAAAATCATGGTTGAATATTTCATAATTCATGCATCAAAGGGTTAATTTAGGTCGATCTGATAGTAATAAGAAATTCTAGTTTACATGCAGTGTTTGAAAATCGACCTCTCAAATGAAGTTTGTTCCACTCCAGTACAGTAGGTGGCGACATGCGCCCTTTCGTGTCGGCACTCTTCCAGTTAGCTTGTAGGGAGCCTAATGAGTTAATTCCACTACCTCCGCTCCGCTGCGCTCCGGTCCGCCCCCGCCTTCCGCAGCCGCTCGCTTCCGAACTCAATTTTTACTGGTACCCGCTCTACAACGGCTCCGCTCCGGTGCGGAGACCTGAAGGGGGCAAACAAGCATGCGCGGGATTTTCGAGATCTTGCGATACAGTCCGAGCAATAAACGCGGAAGTTAGATCCAAACACCCGTTGTGCGGGAGAAGCATCGGAAATGAGCTGTTTAATCTGCCCATCATTGTGTTGAGAGATCAGCAGTGTTTGGATCAACAAAGTGTGACTACTTTGATAGTGGCAACTGTATTTATGGCTTATTTTTGTGCATTTAAACTTCAGCCGCCATTGATAGTTGTTAAAAGTTGTTAAACCTGTGCATATGAAACAAAAAACGCCTTTTGTTTAGCGATTTATTGTGAAAAACGGAAGATGTGCTTGCTCCTTTTCCTGTTGGGCCGTTGTGATTTCTGTCTATTGACTGCGGAGGTGCTCCGGCGTCCGGCAAAAATAGGATCGATTCTATTTTTGCCGGACGTCGGAACAGAGGGCGCCGCACGGCGCCGCACTGCCGGAGCACGGCCGCAGTAGTGGAATTGCTCTGATTGACTAGAACGGGACCGATTTTGCTCCGGCGTCCGTGTCGGAGCGGAGCGCAGCGGAGCGGAGGTAGTGGAATTTGGGGGTAAGTCTCCTCCCCTTCCAGTCGGCTCATGGGTCCCCGGAAGAACGAAAAAAAAAAAAACGAATGCAAGTCAATGGGGCTAAAAAACGCTATTTTCTAATCCGCTTTGCCTTACGCCCTGGATTGCACATATGCTGTACTAATTTAAATGAAAACTAATGACAAATGCACAGTCATCATATGTGAAATCCATGGAACATAACATGTGGAATTAGAAAATAGCATTTTTAGCCCCACAGACTTGCATTCATTTTTTCGTTCTTCCGGGGACCCATGGTCCGGAAGTAGATGAGCATGACTTACGCCCCCTATAGTAACACAAACAGTAAAAAAAAAAGCTACGGGAGTGAAGTATCCATTCATTTTCTGAACCCGCTTGTCCACGCCGGGTCGCGGTGTGTGTGTGTGTGTGTGTGTGGGGGGGGGGGGGGGGGTGCTGGTGCCTATCTCCAGTGGTCAATGGGCAATCAGGCGGGGTACACCCTGGACAGAGAGCCAGGGCAACACAGAGGCACACAGGACAAACAATCATGCGCGTGCACGCACGCACGCACGCACGCACACACACACACACACACACACACACACACACACACCGTCTGCTGGAAAAAGACTGCAAGAAAATTGCAAAAATTCACTAATACACAACCTATATTTCATTCCAAAACCTCAATATGATTCATAGAAGCAGGAGGGTGGAAATTTCATTTTCAAACATTGTACTGGAATGTGTACATTTAAATAACTGCACACAAATTGGATGAGTTTGTTTACAGAGACAAGTCCCAGGACTATGTATAAATGATTCATTAAAAGAAGTCAAAACTCAAGTTTTTAAATATTTAAAGAAACATGCAAACTTAAAATGTAAAGTACATCTTTGGCTTAAATTGAAATTTCTGTCATATGTAATTCTCCTTTGAAGTCTAATTCTTGAGCTCAATGACGTAAGAAAGGAAGAGAGAAGCACAGAGATTTATTTTAGTTCTCCTTTTTTGTAGCAAACAGAATCTTCCAACAAAGAGCTAAATTTAGTCATTCACAACAATAAACTTAGCATTTTCTTTGCTTTTTATGACTAATTTGGCTTGAGTCTGAAAGTTTATTTTCAATACTTCTACATCACGATGCTCCGTTTATGACTTTTAAATATGTTGATTGTTTCTCGTACTCCTTCCCACATTTTCCTCTATTTTCCATCATTTCCTTGGTTTATGAGGGTAGTCCCTCCTTGTCTGATCTCTACTGTCTGTCATGTGGGCACTGTGCTGGCTCAGTCCCAGGGGCACACAGCCATTATGAAGACTGACTGGCCACCGCAGCGCCCACACATTTGGCAGGCTGGCAGAGCTGCCCCTATTGCCTTTTTCAAACAACCCCCTATTCTACCAGCAGAGTACTGACGCCTACTTAATTAGAGACAGCTCAGGTACCTAGACGAGTTGTCCGGGTATTCGGATTGCTCTGGAGAAAATTTAATTTAAAAAACCCATTTAGGCCACACTTGGAACAATAATAGCGGCGACATCTCGGTAGAGATGGAGGGATGTCACGGGCGCATGCAGCCAGAGAAGAGGAGGGAAAAAGACAGAGAAAAAGTGTGTGCCTGTGTGACAGGGGAGAAGCAGACAGAGCTGGAGAACAGACTGGTTATTAGGCAAAGCCTTCTGCCAAATGACCCCCCCCCCCCCCCCCCATCCAGGCCCTGTCATCCAAACGCTCAGTCTGAAGGACACCCCAGACAGAAATCCTGGACTGCACACTCTCATCTAGCCAGATAAGAGTAGTCTATGCCTCATCCATCCCTCCTCTGATTATTTCTCTGCAGAATTTTAAACACACAATGGAATAATAAGGGAAAAGACTTTCTTCAGATTACCCCCACTAGGGATGGGTACCGGATTCGGTACTTTTTAAGGTACCGACCGAATTCCACAGTACCGACCAAGCACCGATTCACGTCATTTCAAACGGTGCCTCGTTTCGGTACAAGTCCTTCATAACGAGAACTTGCCAAGACAGCAGCGCATGCGCAAGAGCGTTAAGTTGTCGCTCGCTGCGAGCCAGATGTAAACAGAGCAGCATGGTAGAAAGAACGCACGCTAAAGCTTGGGTCCACTTCACTAAATGTGATGGGTAACTGGGTGATGATGAAACCAGCGACAACGATCTAAGTGAGTCATCCTCATCTTAATCTGCTCCGGTAGGTAAATAAAATGTGTAAGATAACGTTAGCTTGATATGTTAGCTTCCGTTTCACTAATGGTGCGTTCGCTTTCTCCTCGGAACTCAGAATTTCCGACTAGAAGAACATGAACGCGCTCTAAAGTTTGGCTTCACTTTACTAAAAGCGAACGGGTGATTGGGTGAAGATGAAACCAGCAACAGCGATCTAAGTGTGAGGCATCATCGTTTTAATCTGCTCCAGCAGTTAAATAAACTGTTTAAGATAACGTTAGCTTGGTATGTTAGCTTCCATTGCTACCATTGTTATCAGCTAATGGTGCGTTCGCTTTCTCCTCGGAAATTCTAACTTCCCAGTAGGAAAAATCAAATGAAAAAAGACGGCAAAAGGAATGAAGATACAAAGTAAATTTAGTTCACAGTAAAGATGTTTGCTTCAGTTTAATTATCAGCTTATAAAACTACAAGGGCAATGTTAAAATACAAACAGTTGAATGTTATTTACCGTGATATTTATCAAATATTTAATTATAAAAGAGAATTAAAATAATAAACACTCAAAATTATCGAAAAATGGTACCGTTATGTACCGGTATCGATTCGTAGGTACCGGGAATTAGTACCGAATCGATTCAAATGTCAAAGGTACCCATCCCTAACCCCCACAAAGCCCTTCTGATTGCAGCAAGAAAATTAAAATTGTGAACCACTGAAAAAAATATTAAATTTAATGATTATTTCCAATTATTATTGGTCACTGTGTCTTTTTCATGCAGGCAGAACACGAAAATAGTCTCCTACACCTTTCTCCTGCATTAACTTCTGATAGAAAATAGATGGTGAAACTCTAGGGTTAGAAAAGACTTGACATGTCTACGTCACACTGACACTTGACGTTCATGGACTCACCCATCTTGACTTACAATGGTGAATGCAGTTGTTGGTTTGGCATCCAGGAAAATCTAACCTAGCAGAAGCTAACCGTTAGCATTAGCAACTCAACCACATGGCAGAAGCTCCTCCAGGTGTGTGTTATTTGTGGAGATAAAACAACAATGTGGCAGAGCAAATGGAGTCAATGGTAGAGATGCGTTGCAGTTATCCAATCCAAGGCGAGATGTCAAAATATCAGGAAATGACCCCAAATCCTGCTATGATCTGCCACTCTCTGTTGCTCCAGCAGAAGCAGCAACATTAACAAAGTGATATAGAGACACGGAGCTTTGGTGGCTCTCTAGTGGTGCCTGACTAATAAACTTTTATGTGTACTAATGCATCCTATAAAAAATCAGTCATAAAAGCTGTCTTTTCCAGGAGGAGACATCCCCTACTGGATATTGCATCACCAAGAAACTGGAAGCAATTGCATTATCAAGAACGAAAAGAAAAAAAAATCAGAAGACTGCCAAGTTGTGGGAAGTGGATTTTTATCTGTCCTAGTAGGGATGTAAAAGAAAATCTGTCTTTCTTTTAATTTAAAAGAAAACATCAAAAATAGCATGTGTGATGATGGCATCTAGTGAACAGATATAAAACTATGCAGATGGAAATAGGAGCAATCAAAAATATATCCTATTAATATTTCAATCACATTCCTCCTTTCACAGGAGTTTGCTGGAGCATGGTGGTTTTGTTAAGTGGATGCTAAGTCTCCCATTAAAGACCCGAGGTAGTTAAACCTCAACCATCTCCTCCTACCCAATACCCTAAATCTATGTGGTGACAGGTTGCCGTGAAGCTGCTGAATTAAACATACTGTACACGGCACACACTCCTGCTTCCCCAAGTTTGAGAATAAGTGATCAGAAGGGCAAAGGAGGAGTGTGAAAGAGGCACAGGGCTGTACATGTTGTGGCATTGTTGTCAGCCTTTGTTGTAGAAGGGAGATGTTTTCCAACTGTGTGTGTGTGTGTGTGTGTGTGTGTGTGTGTGTGTGTGTGTGTGTGTGTGTGTGTGTGTGTGTGTGTGGATAGAGAGAGAGAGCCACCTGACTCTGTTGTGACACTTCATACCTGGAGCAACAGTTTTATAAGGCACTGATTCATTGCAGTTTAGTTCACTCTGTCATTATCACCTTTCTCCATCTCACCAAGCTGAAAAGGACCTGCGATTCCACAAAGGCTAACCTGCTATGATACAAATGTATATAAATGCAAATGTGTATATGCATGACTGTTTGGTGCAGCTGAATGAGTCATAGGTCAGACTATGTGAGAAAAGTATCGGTGCATGAAAGCTTCTTCCTGTCAGAGATGCAAAAAGATAGTTTCTCTGCTCTTTTTAGTCTCCGCTCTAATTACCTGATATATGCGGGTTCCCGTTTCTTCTGAATTTTGTTTGTTTTTAAGAATGAATAATGAATGCCTGAGCTCTGTGCAGCATCATTGCACTTTATGGCATGTGTGTCTGTCTGCATGATACTGTGCAAGGTGAAGTCTTAACAGATCCAATATGACAACCTACTGAGTAGATAAATCACTGAGAGGAAGATCGTGCATGTGGGCTTGTGGGGGAAAAGCTGTGATTCAAGATAAACATTTATTCTTCTGTTTAGAAATTCATAAAATTTTCTGACAACAAGCCAGCAGGAGAGCAAACTCTAATTGCCTAAACCAATCTATCACTCCAGTCATACCAGGACTAAAAGTCTTCTCTTTCCTTCTTTTTAGAAGCTAATAAAACCTGGGCAACATATTACAACATGAGCAGAAAGGCAAAAATCTGCAGACTGTCATTTTATCAAGTTAATGAATTTTGGTGAGAATGCTGCTACTTTCCAAATGCCATACTTTGTGCATTTACCGAAAGATTCACCTGAAAAGAACAAAAAAATATGGTGGTTTCTCACTGTAAGTGACCAGGCTCTAAAGCACAAGGTTATCTGGGAGGTACTTATTGAAGTAGATACCACAAACTATGGACCAATTGAAGAGATAAAATGCTCATACTGGTTGAAGTTTACCGAACTACCCTATTGTTGCACTGCCTTGTGCACTGTACCCTTTTGAAATATTATTCACCGTGCTTTCTTTCATTTTTCACGCCTGTGTGCTCTGTATTGCTAACCTGCTCAGAAAGCTTACCTCAGCCTCCTTGTTTTCAGCCCCTTTATCACTTTCCTCTTCAGCAGTCACCTCACATCTGCCTCGATGAAGTGGAAATACATCTCTACATGCTACACCTTCTGCTCATCTCGTCTCAGCCTGGATACACCCTGCCTCAGTTCAGTTTTATTTCTAAAATAAGCCAAAAATAATCACTCCTTTGCTGTTCTAGTTTACTGCAGTTTAGATTCTCACACTTCTTTGTTATTAGACATCACATATTGATGCAATCATGCAGAATTAACACATTTCTTCTAAACATTAGTTTAATTTGTAAAATGTGAATAGCAAAGGATCCCAATTTGTAATTTTCAATTAAGTCTGGTCTTTTTTATCTGTACTTTAAAGGCAAAGTTCAGCAAATATGTATATTTAAATATTTCTTTTGAGCCTTGTAAAATTGTTAAATTCCTCATCTCGTTTCAGTGACAGTAAAGCAAGATTTGGTGTTTCTGGAGCACGATTTATTCTGGCCTTCATCTATAAAGCTCTAAATGGTCAAGCTCCTCCGTATCTGTCTGAGGTGATCACCTTCTAAGTGCCCTTGTGGTCATTAAGATCAGCTGATCACCTATCATCTACAGCTATTGTGAACCACCAGGATGGTACACAAATCGCATGGGAAGCAAGCTTTCTTGTTTGCTGCCCCCAAATTCTGAAACACAATCCCTCTCTCCATGAGGCGGATGCCCTTCCTTGCTCGATTTAAATGGGTACTGAAGGCATACTTATAGGCCCTTTCCATCTCCCAAACTGGCATGGAATGGGAAGGATCGGGTTGCTAATTTTTCTGTTCCAATTTTAAAACCGGTTCAGGCAACCTACCTGGGCCACACCAATCATGGGACTTCATTGCCACCCTTCTGTTGCAGGTCCAGAAACTTCTGTAGCGGTACAGTTAGGGTGGAGAAACTACACCCTCCATTGATTGGTTGACAGAAATATCTCACTACTTGCAACAAGCAAAACAGAGTTCTGTTGTTTGTATTTTCGTTAGCTGTACATAAATGTGGAAAAAATGCCAGCAAGGAGCAAATTTTGGTCACCTTCAGAGTTCTCTACATTTGTCATCGTCATCCACAGCATGGAGTTTGATGAATCTGTAGTTTTTTTTTCTCATGGATGGCAGCCGAAGGATCGGAAGGATCAGAGCAGATATTGGAAACAGTGTTGGGCCAAGATGAAGGAATTAAAGCCCAATATATTTGATAGTTAAGGACAGCAACAGCCGGAGTGGATATTTTTTTTCGGATGGGAGAAATAGATGGAGATGCTACGATGCGCTGGATGCCATTTATAGCCGAGATAGTGAGGCAGGCATCTCGACTTAGCGACTGCACTCTGGAGTCACATGTGGAAGCTGTGATAAGCATTTTGTTTTTGTTTTTAGCTCTGTCGACCATTTATTGCAGCACAGAAATACAGAATAGTTGCACAACTAAAAAAATCGGTTTCACCTCGCCTGCCGATGTGATGGCCCAAACCGCGATCGAAACTTTCCCCTGAAAGTTCCAGACCCATACCGGAACACACCGGTCCAAAAATACCCAGACCAGACCGGTCAAGCCCTGGCGATGGAAAAGAGCTATTATACAACTTGGCTCTTGGTCGGTTATCACTTCCTCCTTTGTTTCCTATCTCCCTACTTTTGTAGCCTTCTTGTTTTATACATGGGTTTTATTCCTATGCCTCGTCTCCAGTTTTAGGCCTTTTTTTCTTGTGTATTATGGTCAGCTTTTATACGCTGTTAACACAGACTCTAGTTTTAGTGAGATTTTAGAATGTTGAGTTTATTTGTGACTAGCATTTTTCATGTGTTGTTTTGCTTCGTTCTTGTACAGCCCTTTGGTCAGCTGCCATGCTGTTTTTAAATGTGCTTTAGAAACAAAATTGGTACGGATCTTCTTTGCCTGCATGGGTGGGGACACACAGTGCCATAATGCTCTGCGACAGGCCTGCAGAGGGTGCAGGGGTGGACATTAACTTCAAAACCAAACGGCCAGCCGGGCCGGTAACTCTGAATATTTACCGGCCCCGCCAAGAATCTACCGGACCCGCTGGTCAGCTGCCAAAACGAGTCAAAATAACAACTGAACTGTTTTAAATGTAATAAACCTTTATTTTGTACACATTCACAAACATAATAACGTATTCAAGTTTGAATTTGTTTGTTCCCTCAACAAAACTCGATTTTGTCGTCGCATACTTCCGGCATACAACGCAGTACATCACCAACTCCGCTTTGCTGTACTCGAGCCATTGGCCGTGTTCGAGATGCGCCAGTTCTGCGCAGATTGGACCAGCGGTGATCGGCGAGCAGTGCATGCCGGTTAGATTTGTGTCCGACTTGACGCCGACTTGCTCTGACGTCATACCTGCATAGGCAAAGATAACCTCGTGAGATCAAGGCGGCCATAGATTTTGGAGCAAGGCGCTGCAGTTGCTCTCCCTCGGCTGCAAAACCTAGGGGATGACGGGAAACGCCTGGCTCTCTCCTGATCTAAGATCTGATTGGTTCATATTTTGATCCAAACATCCGGTGGTAGAACATGAAATGTTAGTTGGTCACATGTATTCTGTAAATCATGTTATGTTAATGATGACAACTATATAGGCCATAAAGAGAAATGTGTTTTGTTTTCTTTTGTCACGTTTCCTATGAGCACGCTGAAGCTACAGCTGATAACCTTTACTTGTTATTACAGTCATGTCTTCATATGCAATATATGATATCCACAAGCACGTGAGGATGTGTTTCAGCTGCTAACAGGCACCAGAATTAAAATTGAAAATTGAACAAGTGTGAACGCTCACACGATATCTTCAGCCATCGTCACCCCCGAGCTACACATGTAGGGAAATCTGTCTGACCAAACGCCAGCTTTTAGCCACTCCCCCTGCTGCTTCCGTCTGCTCTCGTCTGTTTTCCAGGCGAGGCGCTGCTCAACTCGAACACGGCCATTCTCTGCGCCTCCCATCTTCTTTAAACCGCCAAGAATCATTCCACCTACGCACACGCTTCTCTGCTTCATACCGTTTCGAACTGTCTCGCTTCTCCTCACCAGTTTTAAAGCGTTTTGCCGGAGATTTCATCAAGAAATCCCATCCCTGTGGTGGCGCGATCTTCCTGCGTGCTTGTGTGTTTCTAGCGTGGTTCCACTTCGTCTTTAATAGTGAACTTATAGTTCACGTGACTATAACTAGAATCGTGCAGTACGTGCACGAATCGTACAAGTGCAGTACATGGCTAGAGACGCGCAGGTTCACGCGCGCGAAACGAAAACGGCAGCTTCCTACAGGGCGGACCATGATGTAGGTGAAAGCCGGTGTGTAAATGACAAATAAGGCTTGGGCGCCACCCGGGCGGTTAGTCGTCAAGTATTTACCGCCTGACGAGAACATTTAGCGCCATTGGCGCTCGGGCGCTTTAAAGGTCCACCCCTGGGGTGACGGAGACACATGCAGTTATTTAACTGTCTGTTGGAAGCAACAAAGACCGCAAGCTTGTAGTTGCCAAGAATGCCATTTCTTTTAAATTCCTCAAAAGCCCCGCCATTACCCTTCCCCCATGAAAGTAAACGAATGCCGAAGATAGCTAGCAGCAAACATGAAAAAGACTGGAGAACGTCTCGCAGAACAAGTGCAACAATATGGACATTTACACACCTGTGACTGAAGGGGTACAAATATACACTGCAATCGCTTTATTGGTGGAAAAAACTTGTTCAGAGGTGGCGACTGCATGAAGTGGTGGAATAGAGCGAGAGTCAAATTTGTCCAAAAGTCGCTGAAATACATAAACAAAATATAAGTACACTGTAGTAAATACAGTATCGTGGACTGGAGACATGAAAGCAATGGTGGCAGGATACCCTGAGAAAAGTGCCATGCCCTCTGTTGTCCTGACAGCGTATTGCTTTGCAACACTCCCCAAGTGATGGAAAAGTCCAAAGGGAAAACGTCTCTGTCAATGCAAGTGTACGCCTCTGCACTCGAAGTGATCGAGAAGTAATCAGGCTTTATGATCCACATATCAGTGTCAACAACAACCTCTTAGTTCTTTCACAACTAAGAGCAACATGTGCACATTTCTCCATCCGGGAAACTGTTTTGACCAGAGTGCATTAGGCAATAATTTCCAATAAAAGCTAGATGTTTAGGTTTAGTTTGAATGTTTTTATTTCACATTTCCAACTGTATTAGAGGTCGAGAATCAAAGGCTTCAATGAACAGAGATTTGCGACGGGAGCACTGAAGTAATACTCAAAGGGGGGGACTTAATCAGACATATACAAAGTAAATGCAAAGTGAAAGAGGACCGACCTACACACATTTGTGCACACACACACAGAAGTAGAAGAAAAAGTTTGTGAAAGAGACTTGCAGTTTACACACATGGATTAACAATGTAATATTCATAGGCATTACAGGCTCAGAGCATCAACACAAACACAGCAATAACCGGCTTGCTGCACGCTATAGACTTGAATGCATCTTAATGCAGATTCTGTTCTCTCAGGAATCTCACACACACACACACACACACACACACACACACACACACACACACACACACACACACACACACACACACACACACACACACACACACACACACACACACACACACACACACACACACACACCTCATATCCATCTATCGAAGGGGATCAGTACAGACACATTATTATTCACTGCACCAAGCCCTTAAAAGACTATACTAAAGGAAGTGAAAAATAAAAATTACGTACCAGCCCTCAATATCTCACAATTCTTCACAAACAAAACTGAGCAAAATGTCTGTTATAAAAAATAAGTTTATGGCACAGCTGTGACATACAGGTGTAGATATCCAGTTGCACACACCGTCCTTTGCTACTAGCATCAGCATCTGCAGCGTTACCTCCTCTGCCTCGGACAAACTGAAAACGCTCCTCTTACTCAGCGCCAGGTTTACTCAGCAATTAACCAACTCTGAAGCCCAGAAATGGATTTTAACAGCTCAGTAATCTGTTTGCTGCTGACATAGAAAGTGCACCGACCAACTTCCAGACAGAGATGATTTAACTCCAGTTTAGCGACACGCTCAAGTCACTATGACTCTGTGGCTGCTGCGGCTTTTGTCCCCCTCCCCGACACAACTGCGTGGTCCTGATGCTCTCCATGTCCAGCAGCACAAACCTGTGTGAGCAACTGTTTCTCACTGATGAACTCCTTCCTCAGCTCAGAGCCCAACCCCACAGATGCAGGTCTGGCTGGAACAGGTGAGCATCACAGGAAATCCGAGTGGAAAAAACTGGGATTTAATTATGTTGGTTTTATTAACCTTTTCTGCTCCAAAGCATGAAAGTTAATAGGTGAGACATTGCATTTTCGTTTAAGAGAATTACAATTTTTAATTTTTGTTGTTGGCCTGTGAAAATAAATTAAACCCACTTTAAAACAGGAAAAATCACAGATAAAGAACATAAATAGAAATAAAATAGAAAATCCCTTTAATTTCCATCAGTGGGGAAAGCTTGGTGTCACAGCAGCAATAACATTCAATACAGGAGCAACAAAGGGGAGTAAAATTTAAAGAATAAACAAGAAAACATCAAATAGAAAGACTTAAAAGATAAAAAATTAAGAATATACGGTGACTATATGCAGATTTTAAGGAATAAAATATATACACTGATGTGTGCTTTATTTAAAATCAACTTGCTCGTGTGTAATTTGGTTATTCCACATTCAGTGTTACTGTAAAAATAAAGTTGTTTCCAAATGAAAAGGTGCAACTGTTCATATCTGTAGATAAAGGAAAATGTGGACATTTGCCATCACTTTTTAAAAAATATTGAGCTTGGTCTGTGACTTCCACCTAGTTTTTCATTTTGCCCAGTGTGAATTTGAGTTTGACACCCCTAATCTAGATATTTGCCTAAATTGTGCAATTGGCTGTTGGAGTTTAATGCATGTTTTACAAACTATCAATTGAAGGTATATACAACCGTTTAATTTTAGAGTCTTAGCTAATTAACCTTAGCAAATGTAAAATGGTTTTAATTCAGTCAATTTAGCAGATTTTGACATGAAACTGCATGTGGCAATGGCCGAATATTTAGCAATGTATTCTGTTAACAGGGATGAAATTTTGCCATATTCCGTTCATCTGTCCATTTCACTTCCACTTGTCTGGAGTCAGGTCCTGGGGGCAGCAGCCTAAGCAGGGGGGCCCAGACTTCCCCCATCAGCCATTTGGACCAGCTAATCCAGGGGAATCTCAAGGCGGTCCCTGGCCAGATGAGAGACATAGTCCCTCCAGCATGTCCTGGGTCTTGCTTTAGGTCACCTCCCGGTTGGATGTGCCCAGAAAACCTCACCAGGGGTGCATCTAAGAGGCATCCTAACTAGATGCCTGAGCCACCTCAACTAGCTACTCTTGATGTGGAGGAGCAGCAGATCTACTCTGAGCCCATCCTGGATGACCGAGCTTCTCACCCTGTCTCTGAGGGAGAGCCGAGACAGCCTTCAGAAAAAAACTCCTTTTGGCCGCTTGTATTAGTGATCTCATTCTGTCAGTCACTACCCAAAGCTTGTAACCATATATTAACCGGCAAATTGAGAGTCTCTTTCTCACTTTTTCCAACAACAGACTGGTACGAAGCCTGCATCACTGCAGGTGCAGCACCAATACAACTATCAATCGCACGCTCTGTCTTTCCCTCACTCGTGAACAAGAACCCGAGATACTTGAAAACCTGACCTGGAGAAGGCATTCTAACTGCTAACATGTCAGCTTCTGACCAAATCGTCAAAGTACACCCACATCGCCCCACTTGTCCTCCATCTTCACTGGCTGCTAGTCAATGACAGGGTTCATTTCAAGATCTGGATCTGGTTTTTAGGGCTTCACATGGACAAGCACCATCATATATTGGTGATCTTCTGAGCCCCTACACCCCCAGCAGGTCCCAGAGGTCCAGTGATCAAAGCCTACTGGTTGTGCATCACACCAGGCCACCCTCTCCTTTCTCTGCTTTTTCTGCCAACTACGCTCTTCCAAATCCCTCTTTTCTATTACCGTATTTTCCGGACTATAAGCCGCTACATGTTTCCCACGCTTTGAACCATGCGGCTTATAATGAGGTGCGGCTTTACTGAAGATTTTCCTTCACCTGCCAGGGGGCGCTTTAGCAGAAAGTGAAACAGGTGGAAGTCAAAAGTGGAAATGGAAGAAAGTGCTCATTTTAATTTAGCACATGCAAGCAGCCGGCATCACAAAGAATTTTTTTCAAGCCCATACCCCGTCATCATGGTAACTACACATATGAGTTCATATGATGCCGTATTTAAGTTGAAGGCCATCGTTCTGGCAGTAAAGGAGGGAAACAGTGCTGCCGCACGTAAGCTTGGCATGAATGAATCCATGGTTCGGCGCTGGAGACGGCAGCGGGAAGAACTCATTCAAGCCAGCTTCACCCGGGATGATGACAGCAACACGGACAGCGACGCTGACATCACCACAGAAAAGGTATGTGACGAAGCTCTTCTGAGGCTGTTCAACTCCGACACTGAAGAAGAGGACTTTAATGGCTTTAGTGCTCAAGAGGAAGATGAGAGCGAATGACTTTTTCTGGTAGGCAAGTGTGTTTTATTTACCAACCAGGCAAGTTTTGTGTGCAATTTGTATTTTCTAATCATCCAGGGCTTATTAATACTGTGTCAGTGCTGTTCTTTTCTTCTAAACATGCAAATTACCGGTAATAACGTGTCAGTTCTGTTTTTATTTTATAACCATACAGAAATATGAATGCTATCAGTGCTGTTTTCTTTTCTAAACTTGCAGGCACGTTCAACCGTGTTTAAAATTCATTTTGTTGAATTAAAACAACAACGAAAAACCTCCGTGTAGCGTCTTTCTGTCTAATTATCTTATGTTAGGGCCGTACATGCGCTGTGCGCCGGAGACCTGCATGTGGCTGCTGCGCCGCGGCTTGTATTTGAGTGTGGCGTGTGTAGAAAACCTTTTTTTTTTTGTTGTTGGTG
The DNA here is from genome assembly GCF_043380555.1 of Nothobranchius furzeri. Lineage (NCBI taxonomy): Eukaryota > Metazoa > Chordata > Actinopteri > Cyprinodontiformes > Nothobranchiidae > Nothobranchius > Nothobranchius furzeri. Next base: position 75,792,521 of record NC_091744.1, on the reverse strand, counting down.
CGACTTATATTGAGGTTCACTCTACAGTCCGGAAATTATGGTAATTTACTCTTTCCCTTTCCTTAAATTTTTTATTCAAAAATTCTAATTTATTGATTTTTTCCCCAGTTTTCCCTATTTTGTAATCATAAAAATATATATTTTTTATATAAAAAATTTTGTTCCTTGTGAAGCGCCTTGTGATTGTTATCTTGTGAAGCACTTTATAAAAGATTGTTTTTTTTTATCATTTCCCCCCTTTTCTGACTCAAGACCATGGTCTCAGATTTAGAGGAGCTGATTCTCATCCCAGCTGCTTCACATTCAACTGCGTTTCACGAGTTTTGCCAGCTCTAACAGACATGAGATCTTGCTGGAAGAACTGCTATAAGACCCTCAGTTTTCATGCAGCTACAAAAGATAAACAGCACACACCAACCTCAATACGTTATTTTTTAACATAAATTAGCTCATTTATATTCAAGAAATTGCTTAAAAGAAAAAATAAGCAAGACACTCATTAGTTATTACAACACACAATGTAAAGAGAAGCTTTTGCACTAATTTACCTTTTTAACTTTCAATAACTCACATTTATCTTCAGACAGATTTGAGACAAAACGTTTAATACAATTGTTTTTTAAAGATATGCATTAATTCTTACAGTATTCATGAAAAACACTTGCACACATGCCAACTCACTCACACAGAAATAGAAGACATCGTAAATGAATGGGTGAACAATTCGCTTGTGGCATGAATTATGCATGTTTAAACGTTGTATCATCCAAATGCGCGTCCTTCCATTTGTCAGTTTGGTTTGTGTGTGCCTCGCCTTCATTATAACCACAGATTCACCACTGTGGAGTGGCAGTGGCCTGAGGAGAGAGGAGACAGGAGAGAAGGACTAGTCTAAAGGGAAAGAGACAAGTCAAGAGTGAAGAGATGTTGGAATTAAGTTTAGAACAGCCACAGCAAGGAGTTGAGTTTGAATAAAGAGATCGTTTTAGGACCTTTTTTTTTTTTAATTCAACCCGTCTCTCAGACAGATAGCAGTACAAATAGACCCGTAATGAAAACAACATAAAAATGAAAGGGCCTGTGGTGGCTTCTATTCTTGGGAATGATGTAAATTTTTCATTAGAGGAAACACAACTCCCCTCCTCCATGGCTTCATCTCTGAGTTCTATCATATGTCCTCTGGCCACACTCCCTAGACATATTCTTGCTTCAGTTAACACATCTATTTGACCCAGTGAAGGGCAAGAAGCTCAGACAGATAAGCTGAATCCCTAAGATCACGCTCTGCCTCTCTATAAGCCGCTTTTTTGTTGTTGTTGCTCATGTGAATACACACTGTGAGAGTGGGTGGTCTTCAGCCTTCACACAGTGAGACAACCTGACTGCTCCCTATAGGAAATCAATTCTCTGGTTAGTGGTGGTGAGAAAAAATTATCCCTCTTTATTGCTTTATCCATTATGTTTTATTAAAAATATATCTTACCCTGTAGAATAATATTCTACATTTAATGTGACAATTTCCTTTTTAAATAATTAGGAAATTAGGAAACTTTACAGGTGTGCACATTATTCAGGATATATTTATTAAAGAAAAAGAAGAAAAGGAGTAAGTGGCTTACAAATAATTCATTTAAGTTGCATTTCAACCCCAAGCCTGCTTTAATTAGGCCCTGTCCACACGTAGCCGGGGATCTGCCAAAACGTAGATATTTTTCTACGTTTTGGCCTGTCATCCACACGAAAACGGAGTTTTTTCACACGAAAACGGATCTTTTTAAAAACTCCGGCCAAAGTGAAGATCTGCGTTTTCTCCGTTTTGGGTGTCTGCGTGTGGACGGACAAAACCGGAGTTTTAAGGTCCGCAACGTCACTTTCCGCAACAAAAAAATGCTGACATCACATGTGCGACCTGTGTTTACACTAGCCGACAGCATGGATGCCCTCAGAGCTGCGCTCGCTTTATCAATTGTCCAAGCGCTTTTTGCTTGTTTGTTTTTGCAAGCGGAATTACTGCTCCTTGCGGAAGACCACAGACGAAGGACGAGGTTAAGAACGGGGGAAGTACTGCCGCCTACAGGTCTGGCATGTCCTTAACAACGTATTTATCCGGGTACGTGTGGACAGAGTTTGTTTTTAAAACGCGGTGGTGTGGATGCAAGTTTTTGGAGGGGCGGATATCCGTTTTTAAAAAACCCCGGCTACGTGTGGACTAGGCCTTACTCTTGTGCAATTACATTATATAATGTATGTGCTATACATGGCTCTACTGGTCTAGCTAAGCCAAGCTAGCTTGCTTATTGTTTCCTCCCAGGCTGAAGCTTGGCTGATAATTAACTGGCTGATGTAACTTTTGTTGATTTTATGCATTACAACAATATTCTTCATTACGAACATGTGACATATAAATTGTTTTTCAAAATCTTTCCTTGTATATGCTTGTCCCATTCTGTTTTTATTTCCTCTCGCTTCTGTCAGTTGAACTTCATCGATAACCCCGTCGACAGGTCTGGGCCAGATTATTGCCAGTTTTTAGCAGTTGGACTCTTTCAAATGAGGCAAAGTCATCTGCAAAACGTGGTTTGACACCATCTTGCAAACATAAGCAAACACACAAATGATAAAGATTACGAAAAAGAATCGTAAACATCTCAAAAAGCTGTGTAATTTATGTATTTCCATATTAATGGAGGCTTCACCTGCTTTGTGCATTGATTCACCTCTTTATCATAACTGATGCTGGCTTTTGAGCCGTGAACTATTCGCAGGTTCTTTCAATCAATAGCAATGTTCCACCACGACGTCCACTACAGGCGCTAATGGCAGAAGCTTAACACCTGCTTTTAATGTGGAATCAATTTTGCTTCAACTTTGTGCAGATTTCAAATTGCACCACACTACGTCAAGTCATTTATATCTATAAACTGAGTGTCTTTCCTTACAAGCAAAACAAACAGCAGCTACCATCACTTTTAACTACACAAGATGCAATCATATGAATATGCATGCACAACAGTTGCAAAAGAAATTAAATGAAGAGAAAAAACACATAATGCTAACTAAAAAGACAAGCAAAAGGATGTTTTTTTTAAAGGTAAGCTTCTACGGCTACTGAAGAGCAACATGTAATCACATAAGTCTTGTTATATAATGACTCAGCAACTGGAAGAAAATGAGACAATCAATGAAAACTAACAAGTGTTGCAAATTTGTGTTTTAAAGGACTTTTTTTTCCATCTCATGCTTTTTATTGACTATTCTTTTATATTGTTTGTTGAGAAGGTCAGAATGAGGCGGGCTCAGTGTGGGAGGCAAGGGGAGAAGGAAAACATCTTTTTACAACACCTAATGTATTGTTCTTTTTTCCCTTGTTAACTCCGAGCACAAGCGTTTAGATGAGTGGTTTAGAAATTCAGCCCCAAAAACAACTAAACTCTTTCCTCAACTAACGGTTACCCACTCTAACAAAGTGTTTACCTATCATTGGATTAACGATAACATCACAGAAACAATGTGTATTAGATATTGATTAATTTCTAACACATTACAAACCCTAACAAAGCCTAACCCTTAGTAGTCATTATCCCATATTTGACTATGGAGGACATGCATTTGCCCCCCTAGCTCTGGTGTGACAGTAGCAGCTGGTGCTAGTGACCCAGCCAGCAACAAAAACTAGTAGGGATCCCGACTTTATAAAGTTTCATTTTAATCAGCTCCAGTGTAAAGTGAAACTCTGTTTATCAAATAATTTTACAAACCAGTGGGTTGGATTCACTGTTTACATAGGTGAACAGCAGCAGGGAAAACGTAAGCTAGCATTCGTGAGCTAGTTAACACTTAACTCCTGTAAATACCGACCCCCTGTGAGCCCCATCTAGGTGTGCTAAACCTTCCCGCAAGACAACTGGGCTTAAAGTAGTAGAAAACAGGCTAAACAGCAAAATAAAATTACCTCAGTCTCCACTTTTGCACTCTGTAAATTATTCCTGTTGACTACGGTGGACCCACGTGATCAGGTGACGTAGATGCAAAGGGTCAATAGGCTAGCCACGTTTGAACTATTCCCTGCTAATAACTATACCAACCAGGTAAAATACAACAAGATTGGGATTTTGTAATATTCGCCTCTACAAGACATTCACAACTCCAAAGTCAGTGGCAGAGACTAAAATACATTAAAATCTCCTTCCTGTTCCTGTCATTGTCTGTTTTTCATTACCTCCACATTTTTCTTTTTACCCAGGAGACAACAAGAGAGTGGTGTTCAGGTATTAAAGTGGAGGAATAAAGTGTAGGAGTAAACCCTTTTGCATCCTTCCTTCCAGATGCCACAGTGAGTACTGGTGTGAGATGACTTTGTGATCACTGACAACTCAGGCAGTAAAATGCGAAAGCAAATGGATGGAATAGGAAAAAAAGAGAGAGAAATGAGAAGATATGCAAGACAGAAGACAAAATACTGGCTGTGAATTTAATTGCTAAACTGAATATAATTTATTAAAGTCTAAATTATACAACTCACACTGCATAATATGGGAGAGAGGCGTTGGATTTGTTTAAATACGTGCACACATATGTAATGCAGAGACTCCACACACCCAATTTTGTTCTGGTTTTCCAGTTACAACTATTCATACATGCATGCACAGAAATGTCCTAAATCCTAAACACAAGTGTTGTAAAATGTACGCAAACGAGACTAACGTGGATGCAAATATATCTAAAATCCTAAACCTTGGGATAAGGGTGGTAGCAAGGAATTGTGCAGATTGAAGCTAAGCAAAAGAAGTGTCATTTGCAATGTATCACATTGTATTCAGTTAAGAAATGGTTGCATGGAGAAGGAGTGGAAAAAGGATTTTGATTTACAGAAAGACTAATCTTGGCCCGGCATGTGGTACCCATGTTCAGGAGCTCGGGCAGAGGCAGGGGCGTTTATTGACGAGTACGTCCACGGAAGATGTATGTGGGTGCAGGTTTGACGTCCTTTGGGGATGCTCGGTCTATGGCAGCGATATGGGGCTCAGACGGCGGATTAGTGTTTCTGCTCCATAATCAATTAGCTGTCTGGATCCCTTTGCACACAACCCTAAACATCCACTTGTCGCTGGATTCTCCGAAATCTCTCTTTTCCTTCTGTTTATTTCTCCCCACGCCAATTTTGCTTCATCCCTTTGTTTACTTCACCTTCAAACATTCTGAAAACCAGAATCTTTATAGCACAACAAACATTAAGCCACCCAGAATATCCCTTTCATGTTTCTCTTCTTCGACTTACCTCTTCAGGCCTTCCCTTTTCCCGAGCATTTCTCTCTGTTTAAACTCACTTCAGTAGATGCAGCAAGAATCAGTTTTAGGTAATATGGTACACTTTGGTGAAATAAATATCAGTGCATGTTTCCACAAATGAAGAATTCAACCTTTTTCTAGAGGGCAAACCATTAGCTGCATCACACCCATGGGCCGAAGACGGCTGCCATCTGCTCCAGTGCTTAGGGGTCATAACACAGGCGGACCAATCAATAACATATTACATGTTGGCACTGTGCAGCAGCCCTGGTCTTCACTTTCCTTGCTTATTAAAAGCAAGGCACATGAAAGTCTGAATGAGAACTGCCGTACGTTTCTCAAGAGCAGGGAGCTCAACCCTACAAAGTGAAACCAAAAATTAAATTTGCCAAAGACAAGACTGTTGTCCATGAAAGCATATTATTTGGAATGTGGGGCTATTTCATGCAACCTTCATTTTACGTCTAGTGGAAATTAAGGTTCTTTTCAGTTTTTAGGGTGAGATTACCAACATTTGCTAAGTGAGTCACTGTTATGCATACAAGTGGGAAAAGTTAAATAATTAATGAATTATTATTTTGGCAGCACCTTTCGGTTTTGGTTTAATGTTTTTATTTTGTTATAAATGGTATTGATTTTGATCACTAGTTTTATCACAATACAACAATCAGGGGTGGACATTAACTTCAAAACCAACCGGCCAGCCGGGCCGGTAACTCTGAATATTTACCGGCCCCGCCAAGAATCTACCGGCCCCGCTGGTCAGCTGCCAAAACGAGTCAAAATAACAACTGAACTGTTTTAAATGTAATAAACCTTCGTTTTGTACACATTCACAAACATAATAACGTATTCAAGTTTGAATTTGTTTATTCCCTCAACAAAACTCGATTTTGTCGTCGCATACTTCCGGCATACATCACCAACTCCGCTTTGCTGTACTCGAGCCATTGGCTGTGTTCGAGATGAGCCAGTTCTGCGCAGATTAGACCAGCGGTGATCGGCGAGCAGTGCACGCCGGTTAGATTTGTGTCCGACTTGACGCCGACTTGCTCTGACGTCATACCTGCGTAGGCAATGATAACCTCGTGAGATCAAGGCAGCCGCAGATTTTGGAGCAAGGCGCTGCAGTTGCTCTCCACCGGCTGCAAAACCTAGAGGATGACGGGAAACGCCTGGCTCTCACCTGATCTAAGATCTGATTGGTTCATATTTTGATCCAAACATCCGGTGGTAGAACATGAAATGTTAGTTGGTCACATGTATTCTGTAAATCATGTTATGTTGATGATGACAACTATATAGGCCACAAAGAGAAATGTGTTTTGTGTTCTTTTGTCACGTTTCCTATGAGCACACCAAACCTACAGCTGATAACCTTTACTTGTTATTACAGTCATGTCTTCATATACAATATATGATATCCACAAGCACGTGAGGATGTGTTTCAGCTGCTAACAGGCACCAGAATTAAAATTGAAAATTGAACAAGTGTGAACGCTCACACGATATCTTCAGCCATCGTCACCCGTGAGCTACACATGTAGGGAAATCTGTCCGACTTTGGAAAATGTTGTATTTTGTTTTTTTTCGCAAGCACAGAAAGGAAGATGTATACTTGTTATAAATTTGTTAATTATTCTAGCTAAATTCTATCTCCACAAATGCAAGTATAGTAACCAAAAACCTAATTTCAAGCACTATTATAGTGACACTCTATCTGACATAAAATTGATCAGTGGATCACTAAACAAAAAAGCTTTAAAAACTATAACTATTTGCACCACCTAAAATTTATTTGGATGTGTGTAACATTTCTGTAGTGCACCCCCTGGCATATGTTTCATCTTCTTTGTTCAATTTTGAATGCAATTTGTATACTTATCACCTTGTTCAATAAAGTTTTGGGAAGAAAAAAAAATCTGTCCGACTTAAACGCCGGCTTTTAGCCACTCCCCCTGCTGCTTCCGTCTGCTCTCGTCTGTTTTCCAGGCGAGGCGCTGCTCAACTCGAACACGGCCATTCTCTGTGCCTCCCATCTTCTTTAAACTGCCAAGAATCATTTCACCTACGCACACGCTTCTCTGCTTCATACCGTTTCGAACTGTCTCGCTTCTCCTCACCAGTTTTAAAGCGTTTTGCCGGAGATTTCATCAAGAAATCCCATCCCTGTGGCGGCGGCATCTCCCTGCGTGCTTGTGTGTTTCTAGCATGGTTCCACTTCGTCTTTAATAGTGAACTTATAGTTCACGTGACTATAACTAGAATCGTGCAGTACGTGCACGAATCGTACAAGTGCAGTACGTGGCTAGAGACGCGCAGGTTCACGCGCGCGCGAAACGAAAACGGCGGCTTCCTACAGGGCGCGGCCATGATGTAGGTGAAAGCCGGTGTGTAAATGACAAATAAGGCTTGGGCGCCACCCGGGCGGTGAGTCGTAGAGTATTTACCGCCCGACGAGAAAATTTAGCGCCATTGGCGCTCGGGAGCTTTAAAGGTCCACCCCTGACAATATATCAATACAGCAAACTGCAATTCAGTGTTTGCCTATATTTCAAATTCAGTAACTACACCATTTCAATTTCAGTTAAGAATCCTCAGATTGATATGCAATTATATTACAAGTGATTGAACACAATGACTTTTTTTCCCTCTGGTCACCATGATGCCACTAGCTTGCTCATTTAACAGATTTAGTGAAGTGTAGGAACAGGTTCAAAACAGCATGGCAGAGGAACTTAAAAAAAAACTTCAACATTAAAGTACAATTGATAAATTATCATCCTATCAATTTTTGCATTCTGGAACGATGACCAAATAACCGATGTCCATCCATCCATCTATCCATCCATTTTCATCTGCTTATCCAGAGTCGGGTTGCACGCTCCATCCAGCAGCGCTCCTCTGTGCACCGTTCGTGTCAGCGGACACGGTAGGGTCGGGGAGGGCGGTGGGGCGGGGCATGACGCTTAGCCTGGTGGGCTGCCAGGCTTATAAAGAGCTGGGGGAAACCCTGAAAGTCACTGACGCACCTTTCAAGGGAAACTGGTTCCAAAGTGTAGGAGCCAGCACCGAAAAAGCATGGTCCCACCGTGACTTGCACTTGGAGTGAGGAACCACCAACAGCTCGGCCGTACGAAGGGCCCACAATGGGGCATGTCTATGCAGGAGGCTGGCAAGGTATGCTGGAGCTGTTCCTTGTAGGGCCTTGTATGTCAGTCATAAGACCTTCAATTTTGCCCTCTGTTGCACTGGGAGCCAGTGAAGGGATGCACATGAGTGATATTTTCCCTGTGCCTAGTGCCCATCACGAACCTAGCAGTGGACCTTTGATCCAACTGCAAGCGTGCAACCGTGCCCTGACTCAGACGGGCAATCAATGGATTGCAGTAGTCAAGCCTAAGCAAAATAAAAGCATGGGTGATAGACTCTAGATGAACTCTGGACAACAGGGGCTTAAGTCTGGTCAGTCGATGCAAATATATAAAAAACAACCCACAATAGCACAACTTGGTTGATTTGTACATCAAATTTAAGGGCCGAATCCATTCGTACTTCTAACTTTTGGATGGAAGCCTACACACTAGACATAGGTATAAAAACTCGATTAGGAAGATACATTTATTCTTCTGCGATTGTTCACATGCTACATGTGATGTCACATAAAGTCTTAGGTGATTCATTTGCAAAAGAAGTCCTTTTGCTTGCAGTATGAACAAAGCCATTCAGAAAGGTGGTGCTAAAAAACTTCTGATGTGTTGGAAGAAAGCAGAGAAGTTTTCACTCAAACAGATCAATAGATACAAGACGAGCAGAAGAAATTTGATGCAATTACAGAAAAGTATAGGCCTGTACCCATCAGATCTCTCTGATACACCTGCTGGATCATCGAACAACACTTGTGATTATAGAAAACAGAATAGAAAAGAGGTCCCACACAGGACAATATCACTTTGACCTGCTAACACAACTCATCTTAAATTACAACTGCAAGTAAACTAAGACACAGGCATGCATTTAGAACTTTCAGCCTGTCAGCCACTGTTTGCAGGGCTTTCATCGGATCAGCCACTCTGTCACCTCTACAGCACCGATGTGACTTGCATGTGATCAAAATAGTTTAGAGGCAAGGCAGAGCTGAAGTGCCTGCAGTGAGACTGTCAGATGTTTTAGGGAAGAACTGGCAGCTGGAAATGTTTCGGGAAAAAGTACAGAAAAGGCAGGCCTTTGTGCGTTTTATTATGCAACAACAATACTAGTCACACTCAAGGATGATTCATCAAGAGCCCAATTGCCTGAAGAGTCTTCAGTAACAGCTACAGTTTTGCTATAAAAAGGTGAGTATGAATCATACTGTCAGTCTTACCTTGGCCTGGCTTCAATGTCGTTCTGGAAACAATGAAACGGGGGAGGGGTGGGGGAGGAGATAATGAAAAATTATACATTTTGGCAAAGATGTGGAAAGGAGAGATGAAATAACAAACATTAAAAGTATAAACATCAAAACAAAACAAACAGAAGTAAACAACAGAGTTTTTATCACCATGAGCTCACAGATGGAGATGCTTTTATTTTCACTAATTAATCCCAACTTTCATCCACCAGTTGTGCTCATAAATAATCATTAGGTATTCAAAGAACTATTTGGAATAACACATCAAACAAGTTTCAAACATTATTTATCAACTAGTTTTATTACTGAATTTAGTTTGGGACTTGGGAAAAGGCTGTCAAATATGTGTTTTGTTAACAGTCTGCATGCAATGGAAACGGAATGTAAAATATTATTTTCAGGCAATGAAATAAATGTAAAAAATTGAATGTTATAATCTGTGACATTTTAAAGGGATACAATGACGTTCGGGCTTGCTTTTAACACTCCTTAGTGTCAGGTTAGCTAAACCAAAAGTGAAACTCCTCTCCTCGCCTAATCTAACAGCTGAAATGTCTCCTCAGCCTTCATTAGCGTCTACAGGAGCGGTTCATCATTACATCAAACAAATCAGCTGTGTTCTTGATCTAAAACATGCTGGACATGAGCTGGAAGAAGACTCCAGAGCAAGCATGTAAGCTCTACTTTAAGTACAACAGGGGCAGCCTGCTCCTCTGAAGTTGCAAGTGTGATATTCTGGCCACGGTGGTGGTGGTGGTGGTGGTGGGGGGGGGGGGGGGGGGGGGTCTGAGTGATATTTCATTAACCCAGTAAGGGTCATTTTGCATGTACTGGCTAAAGTATTTAAAAATTTGCATTGTATGCCTTTAAAGTCATAAAAATAAAATTTGTGATGCACCAATATGAAATATTTGGGCTGATACCGATATCAGATATTAAGATCACTGCTATGGCCAATAACATATATTTGCCAGTACTGATATACTGACATTAATGCTTCTAAAATCAGCAGATTTAGCATAGAATGACAATGATTAAAGCTGAATTTACGTTATTATGTTCACACAACACACACATTTACAGTTCAGAGATGATTTCATTCACTGTTCACATGACTAAACAATTACACATCACCCCCCTCACCCTCTGAAACAGGCAAACAAATGGAGACGAGATGGAAAAAAAAATATCAGTTGTTAATATCGGCCCGGTTTCATTTATCAAACCGACTCCGATACAGTAAAAAAATGACCAACATGCCATCACTGATTTTGATGCCAATATAATGTCGATCCCTAAATAAAATAAACTCAACAATATTAGAAATTGTTGAATTTGATTTCTAGAAGCTATTAATGCAAGGTTTAATACATGACATTATGCTAAATGGTGAAAGAAAAGCATTTGCTCAAACTGTGCGTGACTTTGAGAGAGGGGATATCTAAAGCATTGTGCTGTGCACATTTTACATTTCTAGCAGTTTGCATAAGTAAAGCATTATACTTAATGCACGAGCATATGGCCTGATTCTGAATCTAAAATTTGATCGACTAAAGACTTTCTGCAGCATCTGTTGACTTCATACGAGATTTCAGAATAAGCACAAGATGAAACAGCTTTTTATATGTTGGCGTAAGCTGCCAGAGCGGAGTAGAGATATCATGCACATCTCTTAAAGAGCAACCAACCCACCAGATGCTGTTCACAGAATTAGCAATGAAAGCAACGTACGCTGCCGACGGTGGGGCTACCGACATAAAAACAAATATAATGTTCAGTGACCGTTGCTGATAAGGTTAACAATATAACATCAAACCTAATGTGCTGAAATCCTTTCAATTTCATAAAGGAATAATAAATCAATGGTGAAAGCTTGTAGAGCTTGCACTTGGGCAGATCACAATAAACACCTGGATGCTCTTATAACTAGAACAAGCAACAAATACATTTAAAAGACATTGCAGCCTATGTTTTAAAGCAAATCAGCAACTAAAAGTAAAAACAACCATAATCCTAAAACATTCCGCACAGTTATTGAATGTTATGTTTAGCTAGCTAGGATGTGTTTTAGTTGTATTATTACTTGTAAAAAAATTACATGAACAACGGCAAAATGCACTACACGAGGATAAAAGAAACATGAAAAGAGAAACACTTGCATAACGATTGTCTTATGGGTAGCTTAGTGCATCTAAAAAAAAAAGAGTCTGCCATTTAATAAGTTCCCACCAATCAATAAACCACTCGGAGGAAACTGCATTCTGGAGAAAAGGACATATAAAAAAAAACAAATGCAGCTTTTCAGCCATGATTTTACTGTAGCAATGGACTTCTGAGAAGCAGCACTAAGATGACAGCCCAACAAAGAGCATCACACGTCATCATGACACAGTGCTTCATTGGTGGATGAGAGCAGAGCTGAGGAGTAGGGGCTGCTGAGTACTAAATGTTTGTTTGCCTGACTGACTACACTTTGGATTGAAATTTAATCAGCCTTGAATCTGGACAAACACAAGTGAGTGTCTCATTTCTGCTGTCAACGTCTCCTTTTAAAATGAAGCACAAAAGTGGCACTGTTTAAAGACTGCGTGGTTGTTGAGAACAGCCTTCACTCAAACATGTGTAGCGACATGAATGGCCTCATTTGTGACCCAAAGGTCACACTTCCTCAGCTAGGTCAACCTGTCCTGGCTGTACTTCTATTCACAGATTATCCATCACAGGAGACACAAAGTCTGCTGTAAACCATCTTTAATCTGACTGCTGTTCCGTCCGCAAGACAAAGGGCACTTCAAGATTTAAAAGAATCATTTTTAGTAAACTCTTTTCACGGTCTTATTACAAGGTTCATAAATAATCATCACAGGTTCATTATAAATGTATTTAATTACTGAAATGAATTATTATTCCTTGGTTAATAATAATTATTATTTATGATAATCAGTAATGTTGATCAGTAACAGAAGTTCATGTGCACTTATACACACCATGCAGGACAGACATCAGGGTTAAAGGTAACTGCTCTCACATGTCTTTGCTCCATAACCAAAGCTTGCTATCTCTGAGAGGGCGTGTCCTGAGTTTTGTTCAAACCTAAACTCCTCAGTTCAAGTTCAGTTTCTTGAGCTCACAAAAAACCTCTCTGTGGCATGAGAGTCACAGAGGATCGGGTCGGCCGCTCGACCTCTACTAAGCTGTTCTGTCACGCTGACGGAATTGCTCCAACAACGCCATCCGCAACCAGCTGACGCAAAACTCCTTCACAGTTATTGATTTTTGAGACGCAACCAGTTTCATCAGTCGTTGTGATCCGGAGACATCTCAGGACCGATTTGGTTGCACTAAGGTTCTTCTACCCACCTCGTGCTAGGGGGGTCATCGTCTCCTCCTGACATCTCGGATCCAAGAAGGGGGTCTCCTAACTGGGTGAGGTAGACACTTCCGACAGATTACGTTCGTATGCCTGTTTCTTTCAGAAATAACTTAGCTCAGCTGCAAAACAACTCTTTCACCCAGAATGCATTTTCTCTCTCTGATAGAAACCTTCTGAGATTACATTCACACATCCAACACACAAGCACACATTTCATTTTAGCTCTCATCCAAACACAGGTTGCTTGTAATACCAAGTTTTAATATCAAAGTTTTATAAATTGTCATTTATGAATTATCTTTTAAATTGTTAGTATTAAATTCTTTAAACCTGACTCTTCTTTGAAATGAAACGCAGAGTGGTGTATATTTGGCTATTGAACGAGCAAAGATTTCTTTTAAATCTTCTGATTTAATAAATAAACTTTTGCTATTAATTTTAAATCTCTTAAATTAAATATTATCTTTGGATTAAATATAGACCAAGCCAGTTGGTGTATGAACTTCTATCGATTATATAAATATCCGTGGATATCTATACATGATATAAGTTTCATATGCTAATTTGTTTGATCTTTTTCAGAATCTAACAAAGCTGAATAGCACAGCGTTAAATTCTAGTTATGTAGATTTACTACGCTACACATGCAAACAATTTCATATGTCTCTACTGATGTTAGTTGCACACAAAAGCAACAATGATGGCAATAACAATGATCCGTGAGGGAGATGCGAGGTACAACTAGGACAGGACGCCAGTCGATCACAGGGCTACACAAAAACAGACAACTGACTTTCCTCTCCACTGTCGCTACACGCTTGCTTGGTATTGGGGATTGCTGTAAAGTCTCGGACACAACAAGTCAGGGATTCTATGCAATCTGCTGGGTTTCTATACATTAACACACATATATATGTGTGTATATGTATATATATATATATATATATATATATATATATATATATATATATATATATATGGGCTGCATGGTGACGCAGTGGTTAGCACTGTTGCCTCGCAGCACGAAGGTCGCAGGTTCGAAACTCGGCTGTGGCCTTTCTGTGTGGAGTTGCGTGTTCTCCCCATGCATGCGTGGGTTTCCTCCGGGTACTCCGGTTTCCCCCACAGATCACAACATGCCCTATAGGTTAAAAAAAATTGTAAGTCGCTTTGGGTAAAAGCGTCTGCTAAGCACATAAACATAAACATAAACATATATATATATATATATATATATATATATATATATATATATATATATATATACACACACATATATATATACACACATAATATATATACACATATATATAAATACACATTATATATATATATATATATATATATATATATATATATATATATATATATACATACATATACAGTGGGGCAAAAAAGTATTTAGTCAGCCACCGATTGTGCAAGTTCGCCCACTTAAAATGATGACAGAGGTCAGTAATTTTCATCATAGGTACACTTCAACTGTGAGAGACAGAATGTGAAAAACAATCCATGAATTCACATGGCAGGATTTTTAAAGAATTTATTTGTAAATCAGGGTGGAAAATAAGGATTTGGTCAATAACAAAAATTCAACTCAATACGTTGTAACATAACCTTTGTTGGCAATAACAGAGGTCAAACGATTACTATAGGTCTTTACCAGGTTTGCACACACAGTAGCTGGTATTTTGGCCCATTCCTCCATGCAGATCTTCTCGAGAGCAGTGATGTTTTGGGGCTGCCGCCGAGCAACACGGACTTTCAACTCCCTCCACAGATTTTCTATGGGGTTGAGGTCTGGAGACTGGCTAGGCCACTCCAGGACTTTCAAATGCTTCTTACGGAGCCACTCCTTTGTTGCCCGGACGGAGTGTTTGGGATCATTGTCGTGTTGGAAGACCCAGCCACGTTTCATCTTCAAAGCTCTCACTGATGGAAGGAGGTTTTTGCTCAGAATCTCACGATACATGGCCCCATTCATTCTGTCCTTCACACAGATCAGTCGTCCTGTCCCCTTAGCAGAAAAACAGCCCCAAAGCATGATGTTCCCACCCCCATGCTTCACAGTAGGTATGGTGTTCTTGGGATGCAACTCAGTATTCTTCTTCCTCCAAACACGACGAGTTGAGTTTATACCAAAAGGTTCTACTTTGGTTTCATCTGACCACATGACATTCTCCCAATCCTCTGCTGGATCATCCATGTGCTCTCTGGCAAACTTCAGACGGGCCTGGACATGCACTGGCTTCAGCAGCGGAACACGTCTGGCACTGAAGGATTTGATTCCCTGCCGTTGTAGTGTGTTACTGATGGTGACCTTTGTTACTGTGGTCCCAGCTCTCTGCAGGTCATTCACCAGGTCCCCCCGTGTGGTTCTGGGATTCTTGCTCACCGTTCTCATGATCATTTTGATCCCACGGGATGAGATCTTGCGTGGAGCCCCAGATCGAGGGAGATTATCAGTGGTCTTGTATGTCTTCCATTTTCTGATAATTGCTCCCACAGTTGATTTTTTCACACCAAGCTGCTTGCCTATTGTAGATTCACTCTTCCCAGTCTGGTGCAGGTCTACAATTCTTTTCCTGGTGTCCGTCGAAAGCTCTTTGGTCTTGGCCATAGTGGAGTTTGGAGTCTGACTGTTTGAGGCTGTGGACAGGTGTCTTTTATACAGATAATGAGTTCAAACAGGTGCCATTAATACAGGTAACGAGTGGAGGACAGAAAAGCTTCTTAAAGAAGACGTTACAGGTCTGTGAGAGCCAGAGATTTTCCTTGTTTGAAGTGACCAAATACTTATTTTCCACCCTGATTTACAAATAAATTCTTTAAAAATCCTGCCATGTGAATTCATGGATTTTTTGTCACATTCTGTCTCTCACAGTTGAAGTGTACCTATGATGTAAATTACTGACCTCTGTCATCATTTTAAGTGGGAGAACTTGCACAATCGGTGGCTGACTAAATACTTTTTTGCCCCACTGTATATACACACACACACACACACACACACACACACACACACACACACACACACACACACACACACACACACACACACACACCCATGAGCGTTGTGAAGGGGTTTTCATTCTCAGACTGTTTTTAAATTCTGGGGATGGGGGAATGTGAATATGTCGGGCCTTTTTAATTTGTTAAGCACTTTGAGTTACATGCATTGTATGATTAAGTGCTATATACATAACGTTTGATTTGATGAGCCATCATTTTCACACATGGATTGGCCACAACAGAGTCCAGACCTTAACCCCATTGAGAATCTTTGGGATGTGCTGGAGAAGGCTTTGTGCAGCAGTCAGACTCTACCATCATCAATGCAAGATCTTGGTGAAAAATTAATGCAACACTGGATGGAAATAAATCTGGTGACAATGCAGAAGCTTATCGAAACGTCCTTAATTCTTGTATTTCTAGTGTCTTTCGTCTTTCTGTACTTTAAATAAAACAAGGAGTTTTTGCATTGGTATAAAGAGTTTTGATAATGAGTGAACACAATTTGAGACAAAGCCTCTAAATGTATTCTCCTTCTGGCTCTCCCTGGTTTGTCAGTTTTCAGAATGCATTTTTCTTCCTACTGACCTCCTTCGTTTTGTTTGCACTGGTGTATTCCTGTGCCGGCATCATTTATCCATAATAATGTGTTTGTTTGACCTAAAGCAGGCACAGTTGCCCTAACTGCGTCATTTATTCTCAAGAAGAGATGACTTTTGCAAAGTAATAAGAGTTTAGTAGTTGCTGCATCCCACAAGCTCACCATCACATGTCTGCAGCATTTGACTCTGACAAAAATTTAAGACTGCAGGCTGAATCTATAGGCCTCAAGTAAATTGGATTATGTTGTGTGTTTGGCAAGAAGGGAAATAAATAAAATTGAAAGAAAAAAAATCTAACAGGGTTAAATGCCATATTTAAATGTTTACTCAAAGGGAAACAAAGAAGAAAAAAATTATTTAGCTTCAATACCTCTCTCTAATGTCAAATGGGAATTTATGTACCGATTAAGAAGAAGAAGAAGAAGAAGAAGAAGAAGAAAAAGAAAAAGAAGAAAAAGAAGAAGAAAAAGAAGAAGAAGAAGGAGGAGAAGAAGAAGAAAAAGAAGAAGAAGAAGAAGGAGGAGAAGAAGAAGAAGAAGGAGAAGAAGAAGAAGAAGAAGAAGAAGAAGAAGAAGAAGAAGAAGAAAAAGAAGAAGAAGAAAAAGAAGAAGAAGAAAAAGAAGAAGAAGAAGAAGAAGGAGAAGAAGAAGAAGGAGAAGAAGAAGAAGAAAAAGAAGAAGAAGAAGAAAAAGAAGAAAAAGAAAAAGAAGAAGAAAAGATCTTTTCTACAGCGCCTCAAGATAAAAATCACGAGGCGCTTCACAAAAACTAAAAAATTTAAAACAACAAAAAAAATTTAGAAAATGTTTAAAAATGTATGTAAAATGAGCAAAAAAGACTATTGTGATTAAAAAATGTAAAGAAAGAGAGAGAGAATAGGAAAGAGGGAAATCAGTGGATCCTGGGGAAGGTGGACTAGGTAGGGAGAGCAGAACAAGGAGAGTGGTGAAGAGGGTCATACAAAAGCCAGCTTAAGGAACCGTATTGACCCAAATACCAGCTCAGTGGTCTAGTGGTAGAGTGTCCGCCCTGAGACTGGGAGATCAGGGTTCGATTCCTGGTTGGGTCATACCAAAGACTTTGAAAAAATGGCACCCAATGCCTCCCTGCTTGACACTCAGCATTAAGGGGTTGGATTGGGGGGTTAAACCACCAAATGGTTCCCGAGCGCGGCTGTGTCTGCAGCTCACTGCTCCCCCAGGGGATGGGTCAAATGCGGAGAACAAATTTCGCACACACATCAGTGTGTGTGACAACTAATGGGACTTTAACTTTAACTTTAAATACAGGACGACCCCGATTATAAGACGACCCCTTTCCAAGACTAATCTTCAGGAAAGGACAAAAAAATCACTTTTTAAATAAACTATTTTTATTTAAATTTTGAGAACAAATACTGAGCAAAAACACTATTTTAATGCAAACATTCAGAACTTTGCTGACATGTGAAATCAAAAGTCAAATGAGGCTTTAATTCAGGCACCCTCTGCCTCGCTGTACTCACTCACTTATTCTCACTCATGCTGCTGCGGTAACAGTGTAGTATCAGATCGCTACACTTGCCGACTCCTCCCAGAACATCATTCCTGCCATCCAATACATCCATGCATGCAATGTTTGCTGACTTGACCACCGTCATCTTAAAATTTGCACAACTCTGCCCTAGTAGGTTAACTTGCCCCACTTTTGGTCCACTCTGCTCCGGACCTCTCATTTCCATTTTTATTTCTCCTGTTGTGAACATACAGCCTGGCAACCTATGCTGTTACGGGCGTGTAATGGTTAGACCCCGATTATAAGACCTTGCCCCCCCCCCCCCCCCCCCCCCCCAATGAAAAAAACCTCGTCTTATATTCAGGTCAATATGGTAAGAACTGTTTTAAAGTATGCTGCAGCCTTTGCTGTTAACTTGTTGAAAGGAGGTTAAAAAAGTTAAACAGCAACACAAAACTAATGCTGTTATAATGTATGCAATAGCTATGCTCCTACTTACGGGAAAGGAGTTTTTGTGCTACTATAGGGAGCCTAAGTCATGCCCATCTACTTCTGGACCATGGGTCCCTGGAAGAACGAAAAAACGAATGCAAGTCAATGGGGCTAAAAATGCTATTTTCTAATTCCGCTCGTTATTTTCCATGGATTTCACATATGACGTCCGTGAATTTTAAAGAAGCTTTTTGATACCAAGAATGTGCATATTTTCGAACGGGGGGAAACGCTATTTTAGGTTTTGTGTGACGATAAGTTCAGGACTACAAATGCGCTTCACAAAAGTGACACCATCTAACCAGACACGGAGAAAACAGAGGGAAAATGGCTGTTAGTTGGGCGAACTTCAAATTCTTCCCAAAGAAGGAAAGAGTCACCATAAATCTGGCCATTTGGTAAGTAGCAGCTATGCTAGGGGAGAGGAGATTCTGTGGTGACTTTACATGTGTGACGTGCCGATGTAGCCATGCTAATTACGAACTTTTACAAGCTGATAAATCTCAAAGTATGTGACTGGCGTGGTCGAAACACCCATCATTACTTTTCATTTAAATTGCAGTTCAACATATGTGTGATCCAGGGTGTTGGGGTAATTAGGAGTGAATAATTAGTAATTTTTACTTACTTTTGGATTCTTCAATAAATTCTGTAAATATGGGAATATTTACCGAGTTATTAATTAATTAAGATACAATTAAGTATCTACGGGGCACCATCCCCTTTAACCGGGGAAAAATTGAATCCAAACCTTATCAGTCTTTCTTGAAGTCGTGGAATCAGGAGCAGAGATTTTCACATCGACACAAGCAAGTCTCTTGACACAAAATCAGAATTTTATAACATTTAATTAATCAAGGAGATTAATAATGCAAAACAATTTGATATAATTGGAGATGTGTGTGTGTGTGTGTGTGTGTGTGTGTGTGTGTGTGTGTGTGTGTGTGTGTGTGTGTGTGTGTGTGTGTGTGTGTGATGTCCCCACAAACACTAGAAACACGCATGAGTGTGTGTGTGTGTGTGTGTGTGGTGTGTGTGATGAATGAATGCTTGTTCTCCCAGCAGGTGCGCGGGGGAGTGATGTCCTTGGAGTCCTCTGTTCTCACAGAGGTGTGTGTGAAATGGGAGCTGGGAGCTGTCTCCAGCTCTAATACAAAGGAAAGGTTTTAGCTTAAACTCAGTTTCACAGTAAAACTTAAAACACTTCAAAAGTTAGCCTTATGCCCTCAACAAGGGCATAAGGCAAAGTGGATTAGAAAATAGTTATTTTAGCCCCGTTGACTTGCGTTAATTTTTTTGTTCTTCCGGGGACCCATGAGCCAACCGGAAAGGGAGGAGGCTTAGGCTCTAGAGGGCAAACCTCTTTGACTTGGGCGGGACACGAGTGCGGTGTGCCACAGGGTTTTGTACTGGGTCTGCTACTATTTGCCATTTACTTAATACCACTGGGGAATCTTCTTCGGTGGCATGACATGCACTTTTATTTATATGCATTTATGAGGCAACCGTGGCACAGGAGTTAAGCGCTCGCCCTGTAATCAGAAGGCTGCAAGTTCTAGCCCCGTTCAGACTGTCACTGCCGTTGTGTCCTTGGGTAAGACACTTAACCCACCATGCCTGCTGGTGGTGTTCGGAGGGACCGATGGCATTTGTGTACGGCAGACTCACCTTTGTCTGTAGCTGTAGTTATTTATTTTTTGACTGATTAGTGTTTTGTTGTTAGCCTCAAGGGCAACCTGCTGGCTACATTATCACTTGTAAGTCGCTTTGGATAAAAGTGTCTGCTAAATAAATAAACATAAACTCATGCAGACGACTGTCAGATCCACCCCCCCCTTCAGTGGGGCGTTGATGGGCCTATATCAATACTCATGTATGAGGGATGGAGTTCTACAGAAATATCCTCATGTCTATCAACTGTCTAGATGAGCAGTCATGGTCTGACAGAAAAAAAGGAGGAAAGTATTTATATTATATATATATATATATATATATATATATATATATATATATATATATATATATACACATTTTGCCATATTATGTATAACTACTGGTTCATCAGAAATAAGCTACTGGTGTAGGAAAAGGGCTAGGTGTGCCAGAACTACTGTCCTCTGTTTTAGTTGCTGTTATACCAAAACTGCTCATCTAGACAGCTGATAGACATGAGGTTGTTTCTGTGGGACTACATGCTTCATGTTTCATACATACATACCAAGCCTGAGAGCATTGTCTGAATTTTAATTTCCCTTCTTACTACTGCTGCTTTCATGAATCTTCAAAAATAAATAGATAAACAAGTCAGGCACGGAAAAGCATAATTTTACCAAACATGTGGCAATTTGGAGTGAGGGAAATGATAATCTCTTAATGGTTCATAAACGAGAAATAAAACAGATTTTTTCAAATCTCTTGCAACATACCGTTGCTCATCTTTAAAGCCTTTATCTCATTTTGATGCAAATGTTGGTGACTAATTAGACACACAAAATTGAGAGATTGAGTGAATTTACAGTTGGAAACACACTGAAAAGGTTACTTATGACTCCAGTGTTGAACATTTTCTTGTAATTTAGCCACAAGGCGCCTTAATTATGAATCGATTTGTTTGCAGTTTACTCCATTTTATTTCAAAATGTCAAATGAATCCACCAAGTGTTAAAATAGTTCAACTGTGGTTTAGAACAGTTTTTTAGTACTGCTATCTGTTTTAGTTGGATTATGTTGATGTTATATTCCACTACTGTTAGATCCCATTGCTGTTCATGGACTTTTTCACAGGCCTGTTCTCATTTCACAAGGCTATTGTTGTCATATTGTCTCATTATCCACAGACCTACATTCTATATTAAAAGTGTACAGGAAGGTTTAGTCATTGCAGAAACGTTTTAGGATTTTTTGTGATCTGGGAAAAATTAACTGAAGTAATTTGAAAACTAAAAAGTTGCAGAATGAGCAGCAAAGAATTAGGCAGAAATTCATTGCGGGATAATCCCAACATATTACAAGAATGGGGCAAAGAGTAGAAAACAATGCAGGAATAAATTATTTTCTTGAACTGAGACGAGTTTTACATCCAAAAGTCAAATAAATAACAAAAAAAAAAAAAAAAAAAAAGGCATAATGAACAAAATAGCTGAAGGCAATGTTTCAGTAACTAATCACAAAGTTGCTCAAACAACTGCCAATTGAAATCAAACATTTCCGGTTTTTATACATTTTACAAATTAGCAATGCAAGTGGGAACTGTATCTTCAAAATGGCATTAGGACGCGCCGTTAATTGAATTGCTGTTTGAAGAGTCTCCTAAAAACTCTGCTGGACCTTTGCCAGTGATGACGCATCTCCAGTCCAATGTCTGTAGCTGACGCTCGCAATAAGGAACACACAAACCGGGAACCATCAGTATTCAATTAGAAATTCTAATGAACCTGGGCCACCGTGGGATAATTTCTCAGTGAAAAAGCAATCTGCACATCAGCTATACCATTACTGAAGCCTCTATAGTCGTGCACATCATCTCCAGGGAACGCTCAGGCCTCCTCTCATGATGGTGGGGATGAAAATAAAGCGAGTGACAAACGGACCTTTGGGATATCTAATTTGGGATCTATAAGTGGTGAGAGCCTTCTCTTGCAGTTTTGAAATCAGACTACCTGGATTGAAGAGCTTAAATATCTGATGAGCGAACAAGGGGAAGACTTTTCTAGGGTTCGCATACCAGTCGTATACAACAGCAGCTCATGTTCAGGAGGAAATGTTCTCCAAGAAGCTGATATACAAAAAAAAAACTCAACAATGAACCCAGCTGTGTCTGTAACAGTCCAATCTTTATACTAATTGGACAAACACCAAAACTTGTGCTCTACTAAAATCAGTGACTTAAAGAAAGGGTTTCCTTTTTCTTTGTGATGCTTCGTCAGCATCCATCACACTGCAGCTGCCTGCGATTGTTGATTGTGGAGTTTCTGGCATTAGAATTGACTTCTGAAAGTAGCATGCTGCTTGGTGCTGTTAACATTATAATGACTCACTCAGCAACAGCAGAATATTCTATTTCTAAAGCCTGATTCATGGTTCTCCGTCTGAGTCAGTGCGGTGACACGCAACGTCCCTGCGGGCCTGCCGGAGAGCTCCGCAAGGACGGACGGAGTCGAGCTCTCTTTTCTAAACATCCGTCAGTCGAGACGGACAACGCAAGCTTGTGATTGGTCAGGGCACCGCTGTCGTCTACACCTCTGGCATTGCTCCCTCAAAAACATAAAGAGAGCCGAGGATAACAAGCGGCAGACACGGAGAAGCTTGAAGAACACCTCGCGAAAAAACTCTAAAAACATGAACGTTTAATTCCCCCGTGACTGGAGGAGTGAAAAGATGTGCAGCAAGCGTTTTATCTGTGGACGGAAATGACAGGAAACGTGGGTTTGGAGGTGGTGAGCGCATGAAGAGGTGGAGAATGAGAGACAAATTTGTCGGTGTTAAAAAGTCTCTTTTATACAAAAAAACACTATATAAACACACTATCTTGGACCGATACACGACAGGATACCACAGAACAGCGCTACGCCCTCTGTGGTCCTGCCGGGGAATTGCTTTGCAACGCTCTCCAGGAGACGGAGAAGTATGAGAGCAAAACGCTTCCGTCAAAACGTGCGTGTCTGTCCCTTGCGGAGCTGACGGAGAAGCATGAACCAGGCTTTAGCCTTTAACACAGCCAGCTGCCTTTTGTAGAAAAGACTACGTTGTCCTTTGAAATAGTGAAGCATCTATTTCACTTTGCTGCATTTAGTTAAAACTTAGGAGATATGCTGCAGAATTCATCAGGCTGCTTCTGCTTTCTGTCACATCATTATTAAACTGTGGTGCACCGGTGTCACCATGCAAGTAATGTTTCTGACATACCAATGGCTGCATGTGCTTTATGGATTAGGCTGAAGCTTTTTCAGTGTTTTTTTTTTCTTTTTATGTTTATTTCTTGCTGTCATTCTGGCAGTTTAATCTCATCTGTCTCATCTTTCCAAAGAATGCTGGCATTCCAGCACTCCAATCTGGCATTTCCTTTTTTTTCCTTTCAGGTTCATAACTGGCTTATCCACTGTGATGAATTCTCTTGAAGTTGTGTCTGGAAAGTGTCCTTCACTTGGCCAAAGCTAAGAAGCAGATTCTCTTCATGAGAAGAAGCCTGTGATCATCCATCACTCTTCTGTGGATGTCCAATCCTTTCCGCGCTGCCAAGCCCACCATTAGTTCATTTTCTTCCTCTCCAAATGTACAAAACTATTGATCTTACCAGTCCTAATGTCCCAGCTATGTTTCCTGCTGGATTTGTTTGGATTCTGAAGTCTAAAAATAGATGGTTTCATTTGTGTTGAGCTTTTATTGATTGTCGGGGGTTTCACCAATGAGCTCCAAATGCAACCACGCTTTGAATCAACCTCAGATCTTATTAATAAAAAAATAATAATGAAGCAATAGTTCAACCTGTTTCTTTTGAGTCAACAGCCTAATGACATCACAGAGGAAAATAGTAGTTGTAGCATATTTCTAGAAATACTAACAAACATCAGAAATGGCAAAGTGTATTTGTCCCCACATAATACAGGAAAAATAGTTAAATCAGACTCTGTTGTCACTTTGAGCAAAGCTGTGTACTATTAATTAATTAGCTGATTGAAGTAGGCTAAATACTCATTAGATAAACAATCCTGTAAATGAAAGATGGAGGTCCAAACCTGAGTGGATTGAAGCAATAATATAGCTGATGTGTATTTAAGCAAAGGCGTTCATCATTCTAAATCACTGAATTGAAATGCTAAATATTTACCAGGAAGAGCAGAAGACAGCATGTGTGTTTAATGAAAACCAGCTCAAAAATATGTAGAAGTAAAAGTTAAAGTATGTTTTCCAAAGTTTTAATTTTTTAATTTTTTGCTATTTAAATGGATAGTAGAGTCAAATCCTTTACGTAAGCCTTGCAAAAAACGAAGGGTACTTTGTGTTTGGTTGATTATTTCTTGGTTGCATCACTGTTAATCCTCCCATTGTCCTAATGGGTGTGACCCCGCGAGGAAAGTTGACTATTGAGCAGGATTGATGGTTTATCCCTTGGGTCCATGTGGCAGGGGTGAGGAGTGAGGACCACCTCACCGCTGCCACGAGAACCTCAAGGGATAAACCATCAATCCTGCTCAATGGTCAACATTCCTCGTGGCGTCACTCATAAAGACAGTGGGAGGGTTAAGCAATAAATCTCATATAGATAGAAAACCTAATGAATTACATTTACAATGAGGTACAGCTTGTTCATCTTTAGAAGAACCACCACTAAAAACTGTCAATATTTCTACCAAAGGAATGTGCCGAAAATCTCTGCAAAATTCACCTGTTGGTATAAATTATTCTAAGCTGCCAGGAGTTTGTCTGATAGGTCTCAGATTAGGCTAGTTGCAGCGTTCTGTCAGTATTTTAATGTCCAACACCACCTTGTCAGTGGTGGTTGAGAGACGGGATGCAATTCTGCAGCTAAATGTGACCAGACTACAGACCGGCATGTGTGGGAGGAGCCACGCTTTGTTCATTGTTCCACCACTCTTAAGCACCACACTTTACAACATAAATTGTGTAAAACTGCTATCATCCAGTGGGGCAAAAAAGTATTTAGTCAGCCACCGATTGTGCAAGTTCTCCCACTTAAATTGATGACAGAGGTCAGTAATTTACATCATAGGTACACTTCAACTGTGCGAGACAGAATGTGAAAAAAAATCCATGAATTCACATGGCAGGATTTTTAAAGAATTTATTTGTAAATCAGGGTGGAAAATAAGTTTGTGGTCAATAACAAAAATTCAACTCAATACTTTGTAACATAACCTTTGTTGGCAATAACAGAGGTCAAACAATTAGATCTTTACCAGGTTTGCACACACAGTAGCTGGTATTTTGGCCCATTCCTCCATGCAGATCTTCTCGAGAGCAGTGATGTTTTGGAGCTGTCGCCGAGCAACACGGACTTTCAACTCCCTCCACAGATTTTCTATGGGGTTGAGGTCTGGAGACTGGCTAGGCCACTCCAGGACTTTCAAATGCTTCTTACGGAGCCACTCCTTTGTTGCCCGGGCGGTGTGTTTGGGATCATTATCGTGTTGGAAGACCCAGCCACGTTTCATCTTCAAAGCTCTCACTGATGGAAGGAGGTTTTGGCTCAGAATCTCACGATACATGGCCCCATTCATTCTGTCCTTAACACGGATCAGTCGTCCTGTCCCCTTAGCAGAAAAACAGCCCCAAAGCATGATGTTCCCATCCCCATGCTTCACAGTAGGTATGGTGTTCTTGGGATGCAACTCAGTATTCTTCTTCCTCCAAACACGACAATTTGAGTTTATACCAAAAGGTTCTACTTTGGTTTCATCTGACCACATGACATTCTCCCAATCCTCTGCTGGATCATCCATGTGCTCTCTGGCAAACTTCAGACAGGCCTGAACATGCACTGGCTTCAGCAGCGGAACACGTCTGGCACTGCAGGATTTGATTCCCTGCCGTTGTAGTGTGTTTCTGATGGTGACCTTTGTTACTGTGGTCCCAGCTCTCTGCAGGTCATTCACCAGGTCCCCCTGTGTGGTTCTGGGATCCTTGCTCACCGTTCATGATCATTTTGATCCCACGGGATGAGATCTTGCGTGGAGCCCCAGATCGAGGGAGATTATCAGTGGTCTTGTATGTCTTCCATTTTCTGATAATTGCTCCCACAGTTGATTTTTTTTCACACCAAGCTGCTTGCCTATTGTAGATTAACTCTTCCCAGTCTGGTGCAGGTCTACAATTCTTTTCCTGGTGTCCTTCAAAAGCTCTTTGATCCTGGCCATAGTGGAGTTTGGAGTCTGACTGTTTGAGGCTGTGGACAGGTGTCTTTTATACAGATAATGAGTTCAAACAGGTGCCATTAATACAGGTAATGAGTGGAGGACAGAAAAGCTTCTTAAAGAAGACGTAACAGGTCTGTGAGAGCCAGAGATTTTCCTTGTTTGAAGTGACCAAATACTTTTTTTCCACCCTGATTTACAAATAAATTCTTTAAAAATCCTGCCATGTGAATTCATGGATTTTTTTTCACATTCTGTCTCTCACAGTTGAAGTGTACCTATGATGAAAATTACTGACCTCCGTCATCATTTTAAGTGGGAAAACTTGCACAATCGGTGGCTGACTAAATACTTTTTTGCCCCACTGTATGCTATTTTCCTCTACTGTAGGAAAGTAGCCTTGCAAGCAATCCTATATATGCGAATTATAGTCTGGCCACGACCCAGTGTTTGCCATACATAGGCTGAGGCGTGGCGCTGCGCGACGGCTGAAATAGCAGCGACACATCTACGAAATTATGGTAGCAAAACGTTCTGTGTGCAAGACCAACCCCTCTACCCACTCACAGACAGAAGCAAAATGTTCTGCAAGCCCCCCCCCCCCCCCTTTCCCCCCCCCCCCCCCCCGGCCCTCCACACACCTGGAAACATTTCTAGGGGAAATACGGCGACTCAAACAGAGCTCAGGTGTTGGGCGGAATGTACTCGTCTTTCAAACTGTCTGCACATCTATTGGACAATGAACAACATGAAGCATTTATTGTTACAGATGTCAGTCAACAGGGCAGTACTCCATGCTCCATTAAAGAAGACGCAAATACATCCTTTTTCTAAATAAAAGACTTAAAGGGGACAAAGAATGCAGTTTATCAGCAATCTAAACCACTGCTTTGAATCTCTAAGAAGCATAAGACATTTTCTTTTGGCTTTCGTCTGTCCCAGGAGCCCTGATACAGGCCATTCTAAACCCACTAAATCAGCCTTGCTGTGGAAAGAGCTGTTTACCCCTCCCACTTGGCCAGGACAAGAATATGCTAATGAGCTGCTTGCTGATTGGTTGGTTTAAACCACAAGGTCTCAGACACTGCAGACTGCAGATTGGAGGAGGAAGGGCTCCACATTGTGACGTTTTTATGAGAGGTTTCTCAGAAAATACGTTTTTCTCAGGCATTTTTAAAGTTTCTAATTTACA
The DNA here is from genome assembly GCF_043380555.1 of Nothobranchius furzeri. Taxonomy (NCBI): domain Eukaryota; kingdom Metazoa; phylum Chordata; class Actinopteri; order Cyprinodontiformes; family Nothobranchiidae; genus Nothobranchius; species Nothobranchius furzeri. The sequence continues at coordinate 75,764,803 of NC_091744.1, read as the reverse complement.
TAAAAAGTAGGTCACACACAGCTTTGACTTTTTGGAATGATACTTTTGACCAGCCAAGCTGTCTTTATTCACAAACAACAAGAAAATGTTGGTTTACATTCTTTGTCCCCTTTAGGTATCTCTATCTGCTGTTGACTCAAAGAAAAGCCCAAGACTAAATAGTCCAAAGTTGATGCCAAAGCAGTTTCAAACGAGCCGCCGCCCTCTTTGCTGTTTTGCTCATTCGCAGTAACAGAGATGGCCCGGCCGCTCCGGTCATCACAGGATCGTCGGCTAGCAGTGCCTACACCACGCTCAGGACAATCCAAACTCTTCCAATGCATCGTTCCACAAATGTGGAATGACCTTCCAGGCACTACCAGAACAGGGGCTTCCTTTTCAATTTTCAAGAAACTCCTGAAGACCCTGCTCTTCAGAGAGCATCTTCTAAACTAGCACCCTCCCTGCACCCGTCCCCCTCTCTACTGTCCACTCCTTGTTCCCTCCTCTCCATGATTCATCATGCTGCCTCACTGCCACCTACGACTGACTGAAAATTGTTTGTTGTTGTTGTTCTTGTTGTTGTTAGCCTCAAGGGCAACATGCCGATTATCACTTGTAAGTCGCTTTGGACAAAAGCGTCTGCTAAATACATAAACATAAACATCCTGCACACCAACCCGAAAGATTGATATGACTGGCCCACTAAACCAACGGAGCGCTGCGATTGGCCCACCAAACCGATAGATTGTGATTAGTAAGACACAAGATTGTTAAGACCTGCTGAGACTTCAATGGAGCGTGGCTAGACTGACCAACAGCGCTAAATCATTTAGCTTCTGTCGAGATTTCTAAGCTAGTAGGAAAGTGGAATCTTGCAGGAGATTTTGGCACTGTTAGCAGCACTACCCATATATATATTCGTCATTTTGGATTCAAGTCAATTCAATCAAAAGTGACTCGATACTCTTGAAAATGTTTCACTTCTCATCTGAAGAGCTTCATCAGTCCAGAATGAAAAGTGTAGTACCAAGCTTTTAATCTGTAGTTTTAGCTTCCTTAATGCTAAATAAACTATGACGTGCTAATTTTCAGGTTACCATGGCTTCTGTTACTAAAATGTGTATTTAGTAAAACCCAATATGTTGGTAAAAAAAAAAGGGACAGAAGATTGTCTCACCAGCAGTCTGTGGGCTGGTCCAGGAGCTGCTACAAGAACCTCTGCTGCCACTGCAGGCCCAGCCGTTTCCGCCTGTTCCAGCAGGCACAGCTGGTGTGTGATGCTGTCCATCTCTTCCTGCAGTTTTTCTGTTTCAGCAGTGATCTCAGCTATTTTCTCAGCTGCAGAAGCCGTGAGGAATGCTTCTTTGAGGTCGACCAGGTGAAGGGTTCTCTTCTCCTCCAGACGAACCAGTCGATGGAGCTCTTCAAATTGACTGTTCACGTATTCTTCTAGTTCCTCTGTGGACATCTGTTACATGTAAATTAAACACAAAATAGAGAAGAAGAAAGAGACAATGACTAAGATGGGGAATTTAAATGGAGCAGATGAGGCTTTTTTAATCTAAGTAACAGAAAGAAAGCACATGTGGAAAAACTACACCAAAACAAATGCCAGCACAGGATTCAATCACAAAGACAAACACTAATTCAAGAGTAAGACATCAAAAGTAATAATTATTTCCATTCATGTCTGTTTTTCGTTCAGCAAGCCCACAGGTTTCTGTCATGCAGTAACTAATTGATAGCAACCAGCAGATTCCCTGATAGCAAACCCCAGGACTCACACCTGTAGATAAAAGATTTCCGAAGCATTTTCTTCCACGGGAAACCATCTGTTGGGCTTTCTAGATGGCTGAACTGTTCACCAAGACACCTCTTAAATTCCCTTTCCTGTTCCCTAGTGAGATTCTCTTTAGCCGACTCATTACGTTAAATCACCTCATTACATTAAGACTCCCAGCAGCCCCTCTGTTTTATATGGCACCACCTTGAACGAAGCCGCTGTCATGACATTGTCATGATTTCTTTTCCCTAATATTTTATAAATCTCTCCGTGCAGACATCATCTGCTCTCTCCCTTCTTCCCCCTACAGCAGAACCTTATTCCTTCACTTTCCTTGCTTTTCATCTGCTTTCCGACGACCTCCCCTTTCTCCAGTGAAGCAAGGAATCGTCGTCTTTACCAAGGTTGGCAGAGCTGCTGCCCCTCAGGGCCCAAAGTTTTATTATGTATTTGCCATGTCTCCGCAAGCAATCAGATTCTCCAAATTGCCCATTAAACCAAGAGCAAGAGGTAACACTTTCAAATTACTCTCTCCGTATGAGGACAGAAACTTGCACATCCTTCATTGTGAATAAGACAGAGGGAGTTCGTTAACGTCTAATTGGAGAGAAATGACTTGTTTTCTCTTTTACCCCCCAAACAAAATCAGCCCCCTGAATATATGTCTCCAAGATGAGGAACAATGAGCTACAACTGGGGAGGACAAGCGGCTTCACTTTACAAGCATGTAAAATAAATCTGTAAGAGTTGAAAAGAAGAAGCCAAAGCAGTATGATTTAAACTACTTTATTTTAGGAGTGAAATCCTAAATCTAACTCAAATTATATTACAAATGGGATAATTAAATAGTCTAAAAGTCTGGTGATCTGAAACGTGAGCAGCAGGAACTTTTGAGACACAGAAGATTAATTAATTAGAGGACATTTATAATTTAATTTTGTGTGAAAACAGTCGATCGCAATTTAATATGTTTGACATTTTTAAGCTTGTTATAATTGGGAAGGTGTCGTTTACACCGTATACAATAAATAATAATAACAATCAACTGTTTTAGCCTAGAAACTGCCCAAATGTCCATGATTAAAACATTTGAGTTAAGATATGCATTTAAAATTTATGATATTAAAAATGGGCTTAAATGATTCTGACTCTTAGGTGCTGTAGAAATATTCAGTTGCAGTTATTATTTCATTAGAAGAGAAACTGTAAAATCACACAACTAGCAGGATCACTAATAATTAATCACACATTACTTATTTTGGTTAAATATTTATACTGGAATAAGTGGAAGTGAAAAGATGTCCAAAATGCATTATTGCAAATAAAAAGTTTAGCTTAGCAAATGCTCGCTTAAGTCCTACATCGATCAGAACAGTGGCTGCAGTGTAAGCTAATTGGCTTCAGGTCTATTTTGCAATTGAGTAGAAGTTAATTTGCTTTCAGATTTTTTAATCATAATCCAGTTATAAACCATGATGATGCCTACTGTCCAATTAAAACAAAAACGTCTATTTTTAATGAAATACAACACATGCAACAGAAGATTAGTACAGCAACAGTATAAGGACTGATTATATCATAAACGTTCTGGTTCTTACATCTTCAGCACAACATTAAAAGATGAATGGGGCTAAAATAGTGAATGTATAACTAAGCACCTTTAGTGGCTTATTTGTCAAGGGGCTCACAAATTCCCAAACTTCAATTATCCGGGACCTCCGCTAAGTCCTCTGCCCTTTAAAGAATGCCAACGGTCTGCATGACAGATGGAGCCTGTGATCCCAGGTCTTTGTCTTCGTGGAGCAGGAGCCCTCTGCCACTGCAGCTTGCACTCTGAAAAATTTGCCTCAATCGCAAAGGAAGGTGCATCCATGCGTGCTAATTCTTCATTTGCATTGCTGCAAGCTGAGGCCATAAAAATGAGGCCTCGGGAGAAACGGCAGAGCATGTCGCTTACACGAGCAAGGCTGTTGTAAGGACGCAGATGGAACGTGAAAGTGTTGGACAGATGAGTTAGATTTTTTAATTAAATGTGAGATAATACACGAGTGGAAATGGAACCAATGTTGGATTTCTAATGTTATTGTTGGACTGAAAAGAAGGTGTAAAATTATTTCAGGACTAGAAATGTCTCAAACAGATGGCACAGGCTCTAAATGAAGAAAAAGTCATGGATACTCTTTGGATTATACGTTTACATGACTTCAATTTGGAAAGATTATAAGAGGTGTTTTTAAAGATTATTATTCATGTTAAACCTAACCGTGTACGTGTATTCTTTCCAACTACTAAGATGCATAAATTGATCCATAACAATAACTGCATCTTTGTAAATCAAACATTTGTTTTCTAGTTCTATAGACTCCAAAGGTTTTTAGTATATGTCGTTTTAAAATGCCAGTTTGAAAAATAATGAAGAAAAATAAAACTGGAAATATTTTAATGAACGGTCTTACTTTCTCTTTTAAAAATAAAAACCGTACAACCTGAAGGAGAATTTTTGGAAAGCTGAATTCAACTAAAACATGAACAGTCAAAATCACGGCACATTCAGTGCCTTATTTGGTGTGACGCCTTTTTAACAAGACCTAAAAAGCTTTAATAATACATTAGGAGTAAATGGATTTGAACTGTCCTTGCCTTGGGCAATGATGGCCTCATTCCAACAGAACACTACACTCTCCTATTTTCACACCCTTTTGTGTCCCTCCTAGAATAACGTACCACACACACACACACACACACACACACACACACACACACACACACACACACACACACACACACACACACAGTACATACATACATACATATACAAATATAGTACGGATGTAAGAAAAATAATGATTTGGCAGTATATTGTGATATGCATTCCTGCAATATTACATCAATATTCAAAACCCATGTATCCAATTTTTGGAAGAATCTACATTCAAATATTTGTGTATTTTCTTCTTTTTTTTATGCAATTCAAACATCAACCGCTAGTTGGCAGCAGTGCACAGTGAGTTTTTAAATGTAAATCCATCAATTATGGTTCAGATACCTCCTGTTAAACATGTTAAGTATCAGTTTGGACTAGGGATGTGTATTGGTGAAATTCTGGTGATACGATACGTATCACGATACAGGGGACACAATACAATGTATCACAATATACATGATACATTCAGTCAGACGTTATTAGCGATTTTTTTGACTGAAATTATTGTAGGAATATTCAATAAACAGTCCAAACTGATACTTGACATGTTTAACATGAGGTTTCTGAACCATTAGAGGGATTTACAATTCAATGGTGGAAACAAAACCCACTGCTGCCAACTAGCGGTCGGCATTTGAATTGCACCAAAAGAAAAGAAAATACACAACTGTTTGCGTGTAAATTCTTCCAATAAGTAATTTCGCAGGCAAAATATCACTATATATTGCCATATAAACAATTTTGATACACAGTTTTTGATTATCAATATAATATCGCTGGAAAAAATCACAATATGTTGCCATACCGATATTTTCTTACATTCCTAGTTTGCAATATTAATTGAATAATCCCAAAAAAAATTCAGTCAAAAAAATAAATCGCTAATTTCGTCTGACTGAATTTATCACAATATGTCGTGTTACATTGTATCATCTCCCCTGTATCGTGATACGTATCGTATCACCAGAATTTCACCACCACACATCCCTAACGTATAAGGTGTTTGATATCCGATGTACCAATATAGTCCATTTCTTTATTTCAGATACTGACATAAGCTAACACTGAAATATGCAGGGATTCCCTCTCATAAAAAGAAGAAAAACTAAATTATTTCCTAACATCATATATCAGGTGAATGTGTGTGTGTACTGGTGAATATTTGGTTTGTCGTAGGATTAGGCAATCCTTGTTGTAGGACTCTAGAAGGTGCTATATAAAGACAGCCCCATTACCATTGCATCATGCATACTGAAACGTTTAACATCATCTCTGCAAAAAATGACAGCTACTTCAATTTAAGCAAGGATGGTCGTGTGCCAAACAAACAAAAATGTGTCTCGGATCTGTCATATTTTAACATTTTCATGTAGAAGTAGCTATAATATGTATGTAGAATGTTTCATAGTTTTATAAAAGCAGAGTTTCAATAGTTCTCAACTTTAATTAGTTTTGAGTGAAACATTCAGCCAAGAAACTTACTTTGTAATGCTGCCAAGTAACTAAACTAAAATGATGGCAGAGGACAGAAGTGGCAGCCTTAAAGAGCAATGGGATGAAGAGTCAAAAGAAAAGAATAAGATGGGATGAGCAGAAATAGTACAATGAATAAATGTAACTACTGCCTGTTCCACAGCCTTGAGTCTTTAGGACAGCTTTAATGCGTCTGCTGCTCTGGCAGATCTTATGAGACAGTGAAAATGGATTTAACTAATAAACACACACACACTTACTTGTGTGACTGGTGGCACTGTGCTCTATCTAGGCATCATATTACATTGACTCAGCAACACAAAGCAGCTCTACAGCCAACGTGCGCTCACTAGATGATGCCTTTAGCTGAGAAAATAACTATAAATAAAGAATAAAATGAAGTAAAAATGCTGATTATCCTGTCGTGGTACACAGTAACGCTAACTGATCACACCAAGGGTGCTACACCTCTGGTCCTTCATTAATATGTATGCATCCCCTTTGCAGTTTTATACATTATAGCTAGTCCCATAAGCAGAAATGCTATATGAACTTTGAGACATTACAATTTGTATGCATGTGGAAACACACATAATAAAACAGATAATATTAAACACCATATGGAAAGAGGAAAGTCTTTTCATTCAGCTCCCACCTACTTGTACACAGCCACTCAGTCCTTTTCCGTCAGGAAGTCTTTCAGGATGTCAATACCACACAATTTAACCTCCCCCATCTGCTCTTTCTATCTCCAAGTCTGCCTTACGCACACACTTAAGACGTAACCTTCCTCACCAGAAGTAGTCACTCTGACGGCTGCCTGTCATGCATAATAATAAACACTGACATTTCAGAGTGCAGAAAGGACACGGCGCGAAATCCACATAATGGTTTAGAACACAATACCCAGGGAGTAAGGAGGTAAGTGCTTCCTTCAGAGCACACTGCACCCATATGGAGGAACAGCACAAGACAAAACATCCAGAAAGTCCTCTGGGCCACAGTGATATGTCAGTATGATAATAGGTGTGAACTCCAGTTGGGTTCCAGCTGCGGAAAGTGTTATCTCTCAAAGATCAGTAAAATTTACCTTTAACGTTTAGCTGCTGTGCTTGGGTCACACCTTTGCAAAAGTATTCAAATACACTCTTCTGTGCCTCTGCTCTCCTATAGGTTCTGACAGACGTATAAATGATGGCTGACAATGCAGGTGATTTCAATGGTAATTTGCTGAGGCCAGCACGGTAAATTCCTGATCTTGCCTTTAACTGTTCCGTCCTTCGATGCACAACCCCTAACTCTACATGGTCAGGTTTCATTTTCAGTGGCAGATCATGCCTCTACTATGGCATCTGTAATGGAAATACAGAAACTGTTTTCAGGGTTGACTTGTCGTGAAAATTCAGTTTAAGTAGCTTCTTTTTTTAACACCAAAAGAAAATGTGACTGCATGTGAAATGCACAAGTTGTTTTGCCTTTGTTGATTTTCGGATGGGAATCAGGAGCAGTTTCAATGAGAATAGGAAAGGAAAACCTTTGTCACCTTCCATTTCTGTAACAACTACTTGCAAGGCCAGAGAGAAAAATACATCAGCCAAGTCAGCATCGCTGGAATGACTCAAACAGAAAAAGTTAAATGTAGTGTGCACTCTCAAAATACCACTGTTACAATTTAACACCATCCTTCACAAATAAATAACCTTTCTTTGGTCAAGCTCAAAAATAGTATAAAAACACCTCAAGGATATTCAGTATTCAGCATTTCAAATGAAAAAGCTGGAATTGTGATGATTGAGAATACGACCTGAGTTAGCTCTAAGGGTGTGTATTGGCAAGAACCTGGCAATACAATGTACTGTAGGGATGTTTATTGGTGAAATAATAGTGATACGATAAGTATCACGATATATTGCGATATTGACATTTTCAATACACGGTTGAATATTGACATAATGTTGCTGAAAAAACATTATGATATATTGCCATATCAACATTTTCTTACATCCCTAATGTACTGCATATCACAATACAGGGGTGACAACATTATATATTGCGATACTAAAAGCCAGAAATTTTTAAGAGTAAATTTTATTAGAAAACTCAGGCCAGACACTTCCAAGACATACACTACACAACAGAAACAGAAAATGTCAGCATGGAAATTCTCTATAAAACATCCATACTAAGGCTGGGTAATATGGCCTCAAATCAATATCACAATATGTTGAGCAATTCACCTCGATAATGATAAATGGACGATAAATACCAATACCACTGCTTCAGCACTTGAATCATCCTCCATTTCCTCACTGTCATTCCCTTATTGTTACAGACAAAATAGTCACATGACTACCCACTCAGTTTGTAGCAAAATATCTTAAAGAAACATAAGCATCAGCAACCTACACACATCTTTAATTTTTTCTCAAAAATATATTGACATGGGCAATATGACGTCGATATTAGACATTTCAGTATCGGTCCGTTTTCAGTACATCGTCCACCTCTAATTCATACACTGCATTTTAAAGTTGATTTAGTATACACAAAAGATCGTAATATTTCATTGCATCAATATTTTCTTACATCCCTATTTAACACAAAACATTAGAACTTTGTTCAGCTAAATTGACATCAATGAATGCCAAATGAATTTTATTAGAGCCCTATTCTATCAACTTTTACTTTGAATATAAAGCAGTGCATAAAATACATAGATGAAAATAAGTGGAAACATGCTATCCAATATCTTAATGACTAAATATTTTCTAACATTGAATAATTTGGAATGATTTGTATATATGCTGAAACCTAAGAATTACAAATGGATACCCCCATCCTTTCCCCAGCTTGTTGTGATACAGCTGACCAAAGGTCCAGAGACTATAAAGCCTCTAAAACTGTTCAAATTTCACAGTTAAACTCTAATATTTTATACAAGAGATCCAAATACATTTTATTCTGGAACCTGAGATGAATTTCTAATTCCCCAGAACTACGTTCATTCCCTGTTTCAAGAGGTAAGGCTTATTACAAGGACCTTAATACAAGGTTTAACAGAAACTGTTTAAAAAAATGTAATTTACCAGCTGAAAATATCCCGACTCCAGTGTAATATTTCTTTTCATATTCAGCAGGATTTGAAATGCAAAACTAACCAGGCATCTGGGTACTTTATAACGAAGTATAAGGAATTACATGCAAACCCAGTCACACAATTGCATGACGAGAAGTTAAGTAAGATGACATTCTTAAAAAGGATCCTTTATTTTAATTTAAGACACAAGAGCCCTTCAGAGAACATCGTTTAGGGTGTTTTCCTTTTTTTAGGCTCCTTGCTGCCAAATAGGTGTTAGCATTCAGCTCAGAGATGTGTGTAAAGAGACTTGCACTCACCTCTGGGTTGGTCCACTTGGTTTTGATCCTTTCAGCCATTTGTTGTGTGAAGTCCAGGAGGTCATAACCCTGCCTGCTCTGTAGATAGAAGCACACCAACAAGCGGTAAACAGAACAAGAGCGGGTCACAACATAGAGTACTGTAAGTACACAGAGATTAGTACAGTGCATCTCAAGAAAAAATACAAAAACTAGTAATAATTTGTGAAATTTCTGACTTTTGCACAAATCAAAAGAGTAGGACATTAGATAAAATTCTCATAAAAAAATCTGAGCAACTGGACTTCTCTGGTTTCTTGAAGATGTTTCGCTTCTCATCCAAGGAGCGTTGTCAGTTTGACTGGAATATGAGAGAGTAGGGCTGGGCGATATGGCCTCAAATTTATATTGCGATATAATCTGTAGCATGTGCGACTAAGATATATACTGCGATATATTTGTTATTTTGTTTATATATGTCAAAATGACATGCTTTAAAAAATCCTCATATGGAAAATATATTGCAGCAGAATAAAGACGTCCAGAAAGTGTAGAATGCTCCTCCTCCTCCCGCTACATGCTTGCAGTCACTGCCATTCTGTTGTTCCAATGTCGGCACGGGTGCACATCTTAGTGACATCATGTGTTATCACGATATCGCGGTAGAGCCAAAAACTCATCATTACCCAAAAACTCATCATTACCCAATTTTATATCGTTTCTAACTTATATCGTTTATATTGCCCACCCTTATATATATATATATATATATATATATATATATATATATATATATATATATATATATATATATATATATGTATATGTGTATATATGTATATATATATATACATATATATATACATATACATATACATATATACACATATACATACATATAAATATATATACATATACATATAAATATATATACATATACATATAAATATATATACATATACATATATATATACATATATATATATATATATATATATATATATATACACATATATATATATATATATATATATATATATATATATATACACATATATATATATATATATATATACACATATATATATATATATATATATATATACATATATACATATATACATATATATAAGGGTTGTCACGGTAACCTGTGTAGCGTTAAACCCCAGTAAAAAAAAGTTGACAATAATAATAACCGTCTTGTTTTTAAAATATATATATATTCTCGGTGGATTACCGTGGCTGCGGTGTAGGCGCGGTGACCCTTTCCAGCCACCGTATCATCTGCTGAAGTTGCCGACGGCACACATGCGTACTTTGTTGTTTACAACCAAAACTTTCTTGAAGCTAAAGCTGAAATAATGACCAAAGGAGGAGACGGCAGCCCTCAGGACATTTATTATCCCTCAACGAAGACAAAGTCGGAAGTACGGACATCTTTTGGATATTTGAAGAATGCCGAGGGACAGTTGATAGAAGACGGCAATACTATTTGCAGCACGTGTGGAAAAAGTGTCTGTGAAAGACAGCAATGCTTCAAATTTCATCACACATCTGCGTGACCATCACCCACAACTCTGCAGTCAACGCAAGGCAAGCTAACGTTAGCAGTTTAGCTAAAAATGCGTGATCCAAGGATTTGGGTTGAGGGAGAATGCAACGAGTCGCTATATAAAGCTGCCGCAGCGCCGCTACCTGCATATAAACCGTGTCGCGGACACCCCCATGTTGAAACGATGCTATGCATTACGGGGCTCCTAGGGGCAGATAAGAGTTGGTCTCTCTCCAAGAATAATTATGAATTTAACAATGATCACTGCCTGATGACATTTTCCCTAATCTGCAAAGCTCACCGGAAGGACACAAACCGAGGACAATATTTTCCTGATATAGGGTTTATTACTCAAGGGTAAAAAAGTATCTGATTAGAAGGCTACTTGAGTGCTGAGTATCATCTGGTCTAATATTTTTAAAATGATGACATCAAACAGACAAAAAATAAGAAGTTATGGGCAAACATTGGTATTTTAAAGACTAAAGGGAAAAATGTAAACAAATAAACAACATAATTAAAAAATAACACATTTTAGGCAAAATTTAGACAAAAACTGAGGACAATATTTTCCTGATATACAGGGTTTATTTAGTTGTCTGAAATTGTAGCACATTTAAAAAAATACCGCGGTAATACTGAAAACCGTGATAATTTTGGTCACAATAACTGTGAGGTTAAATTTTCACACCGTGACAACCCAGACAGACAGACAGACAGACAGACAGACAGACAGACAGACAGACAGACAGACAGACAGACAGACAGACAGACAGACAGACAGACAGACAGACAGACAGACAGACAGACAGACAGACAGACAGACAGACAGACAGACAGACAGACAGATAGATAGATAGATAGATAGATAGATAGATAGATAGATAGATAGATAGATAGATAGATAGATAGATAGATATAATTTTTTTATTTATTTCTTTTTGACAAGGAAATGGCATGAATTTGACATGCAACAATGTGATGAATGATACCCTGCAGCCAGATGTGTTTTATTTTTTTTATTTTTTTACTAAATGAGGTATTGCCAAAAGCTGAATGAAAATTAGAGCATGATCGGAGTTTATAAAGCACCCATGGTTGTATTTGTGACCTTCTTTTCCTCTAGTTAATCCATATGCGTCAGTGGTGTAAGAGTTCAGCAATGAAGTGTGCTGCTCTACTTTTGTTTCCCAGATGTACAGCCACAGGGCTGGGGACAGCACTACGGGTTAATGAAGCTGAAGAAAATTCAAAGACACATAGATCATGTTTTGGTATTTTCTGGATAATAACATTTTTGTCTCTAATAAAAAAATCTGGACAACGACAAACATGCCTTAAGGGAATACTACTAAAGAAACACACATTAAGGCAAGCCAGACATGTTGAAAATAGCTTTGGTTTCCTTAAAACACTAAGAAATGCTCATTTTAATTTGTGGGGACAGGGATCTTTCCCAGTTACTTTAATGCTAATTTGAAGCCTTTCTGTTTCAGAGGCAGACAGTAATTACATTTCCCTGATTTAAGCATATTTTGTAATATGGTTAGTAATCAATGTTTGCAGACAACTGGTTTTAGAATTATTATTGAACCTATGCATTGTTTCCGTTGTCGGTGCAGGATCTGCTTGGGTGCAGGATCGGCTCGGGGTCCTTCGACTGCCGATGATGTCACATTACTGCAAATCTACTCGTCTTTCACACATACGTTTTAGAAGACATCAGCAGTTTTGTTACTAAATTCTTGTTTGTTAACACCTAAACGTTTTCTTTATAATTGTAATTTGTTAATAAAACACCATATTATCTTTGCTTTGTAAAGAATGTGAAACTGCATAAAACCAACATCGGACTGACAAAAAATAGAACAGTTCCTATAGGAACTTCATCTATGTGAAGCCACATCTGTTTGTATTAATGTGGAGTTCGTCTGTATATTTCCTTAGTTGTTATCTAAATACATTCTTTGACTCAAAATAGTGCTTGGTGTCTTTCAATAAAGTTCTTAAATTTTATTTTGCCCCATTTCATCAACATCAAGAGCTTTTGAGGGTCACCATTTATCATTTGCTTATATTTTACATTTCCTTTAGAAATTCAAACATATTTTCTCCAAAAAAGTGTTGATTTTTGGACTACAGGACTACAACCGCGAAGACTACGACTGCAAATTTTTTCTGACCAACCAAAATCATAACGTGATAACGTCACTTCCGTAAGCTTCATGTTCAGCCATCAACTACTTTGACGTCATCGGCAGTCGAAGGACCCCGAGCAGATCCTGTACCGACACCGTAAATAAAACTATGTGCCTGTTCTGAATTGAAATGCTGTTTGAAGGTAATCAAGGTAATCACGCTTAGACTACTGTAACTCTCTTTTCACGTGTCTGAGCAGAACCTCCCTGAACCGTCTACAGGTGGTTCAGAATGCCTGTGCTCGGCTTCTGACCAAGTCCTCCAAACACACCCACATCACCCCACTTCTCCTCCAGCTTCACTGGCTGCCTGTCAACTTCAGGGTTCATTTCAAGATCCTGGTTCTGATCTATAGTGCCTTACATGGACAAGCACCATCTTACATTGGTGATCTTCTTAGTCCCTACACCCCCAGCAGGTCCCTGAGGTCCAGTGATCAAAGCCTACTGGTTGTGCAGCACCAGGCTAAAGACCAAAGGTGACAGATCATTTGCTGCTGTGGCCCCCAGACTCTGGAACTCTCTCCCCCTGAGCCTGAGATCAGTGGACTCAGTGGTCTCCTTCAAAAAGCAGCTGAAGACTCACTTGTTCAAGCTGGCTTTTGGATGACCTTCTTCACCCCCTCTCTTTATTCTGCTCTCCCCACCTATTCCACCTTCCTCAGGATCCGCTGGTTTCCCTCTTTCCTATTCACTCTCTCTCTTCCTTAACATTTTTTCTTTTAAATCGCAATTGCTTATTCTTGCTCATTTTAAATATATTTTAAACATTTTCGAAATGCTTTTTTTTATATTTTTACAATTTTTTTATTTTTTGTTTTTTGTTTTTGTGAAGCGCCTCGTGATTTTTAGCTTGAGAGCCGCTATAGAAATGATATTTTCTTCTTCTTCTTCTAATCGAATTTCTTTTGCCAGCATTTTACAACTTTTTTCACACCTGTAGCAGGTATCAAATGTACAAAAAGTCTTTTTTTCCATACGTATATTAGAGGTATTTTTTTCTAACCACAGTGGTTTAAAATCAGGTATAACTGAATCATTTTTGCTTTGGCAAGAAGGTTTTTAAACATTTTGACATTTTGAGAAACATATGTTAATGATCATGAACATTTTAACTACAGCAGGATTAGTGAAAGGTTGCAGACTCACTAAACAAAATATTGAAAAAATAATAGCTCTAATCCAAATAAAAATTTAAAACATCTATGAATTTATGTAGGTGACCAACTAAACTAGTGTATTTTAAAAAACTACAAAAGACTTGCCGTCCTGATGAGGACCTAAAACAGCAAAAAGCCCAGCTATTGGGACACATGTGGATAAATTAGAAAGCAAATTGCTGTTGCTGTGAATGCTTTTGCTAGATAGCTGCAGACGTAAAGCAGGCTTCATATCATGATAAAGTACAATCTGGTCCACCTTACCTTCTGCCACGCGTAGGCCTCATGCAGAGTAATGATCTCATGCTCCCTGTGCTCACCCTGCACAGCACACACCACACAGATGATCTGCTCATCAGGTTTGCAATAGAGGGAGCCTTCTTCTCCGTGCTCCTTGCAACGAAGCCTTTCCACTGTCACAGCATCCCTCTTCCCAGCTTCTCCTGCAGCCATAGCTTCTTGTCCTGCTTCAGCATCCTCAGCTACTTCCCCAGGCTTCAAATCTGGATGCAAATGATTCTGTGCGTTTTCTCCATCTCTTGCATCCCTATTCTCACCCCTATTGGCCCCCGCCACTCCCTGATCTGCACCCATTACAGCTGCAACATCCACTCCTAATGCTGAAGCTTCCCCATCAGTTTCGGAGTCTCTGTCTGCTTGTGTCCCGTTGTTGCTGTAAGGCATTAGCGTGTGACGTGTTCTGCTGGCGTGTTTATCCCCATGGACAGGGCAAAAGGCAAAGCTGCAGGTGTGGCACACCTGTGTTGCTGGCTGGGCCTCATCTGGCTCACATGCATCACACAAACCATCCATCTGTGGCAACTCCTCTTGCCTCAGCGGTTCCTCTTTATGATCCATGCTGGCTGGAAGGAGTCTGGGTCAAAAATCCTCAAAGAAAACAGCAAAGAACAGGATCTAAATAACTGATGCACAATGGAAAGTCCAGAATTATCATGCTTATTCATTTTACACATTCAGAAGAAGTGGAAGCTACATTTTGAAGGGAAAAATGCATAATTTTCACTAAAAAAGGAGTTATCTAAGCCTGAAGCTGCCTTTCTTATCTGCTGGCCATACCTGTATCTTCAGCATGTTCTGACACCTTCTGCTCTTCAGAGGCTCTGACCTTTACACACTTTTTTCTGTTCTATATGCTGGCACACTGTTTTATTTATTTAGGGTGCACTCCAAGAACGCAAAAACAATAACAACCTAAAAACACGCTTGTCTGTTTTCTGTCTCTTTGAAGTTTTCTCCCTGAGCTTGTTGTTTCTTTTTATAAGACTGACTCAAAGCAAGCAACTGAAAAAGTGTTGTAAAAATAAGAAAACTGTCTTCTTTCCTTCTGACAGTAGTCTACGTTTTCACCTCAAAGCCTGTGCGCACAAACCGCTCAGACCGCTGCAGGCTGCGGGTTCGCGCTTACCTCCTCGTCCGGGTGTCCCTCTGCCTCTTTCCTCTTCTTTAAATGAAATGAAATCGAGTCTGTGTAAAAACTAAAATCCAATATGACTTCCGTAGCAAAGAAACAATAAAAGACGACGAAGACAACTCTAAAATCCTGTTTGACAACGTTTACTTCCTTGTTTTTGTCAGCTGGCTGTTTCTCTTTCTTACTTCCGGTATGTAGTGCTCAGAGTGTGTGAAAGTGACAGAGACACACAGAGGCTCGGAGAGAAAAGACGCCTGTGCTAGTGTGTGTGTGTGTGTGTGTGTATGTGTGTGTGTGTGTGTGTGTGTGTGTGTGTGTGTGTGTGTGTGTGTGTGTGTGTGTGTGTGTGTGTGTGTGTGTATATATATATATATATATATATATATATATATATATATATATATATATATATATATATATACATATATATATATATATATATATATATATATATATAATGACCATCTCTCCAACTCAGAAACACCATTCTCCAAAATGTCTCCATTTTCCCCCCAGGACAATATTGCTAAACCATCATTTACAGAGCCAGCAAAAAGACCAAGTTTCCACCCATATCATGGACTCAGCCTCAAGTATTCTTTAGAGCAAAGATGAACAGAAGCAAAGCGCTCATGCGCTCCACCGGCATCTGTGTCTTGTGCACGGCCACATTCTCAAAGCGGCGCCACCAAAATATATTTAACACACGATCGTTCATAACTGCTTTTCTGTCTTTTATTCGGACTGACGCGCATCGCTGCTGCGCTCATCACCCGTGCTCCACGGCCGCGGCCAGGCAGCGTTTTTTCCGGTGTTGTGCCATAAATCGACTCGCTGCCAAAAAATGATTAGCCACTAAAGAAAGGAAGGGGGAAAAAATCAAATCACTGGAGAATTGTTAATTTACATTTATACAACGTTTACATTCAATACAGGGCGCCATTTTACATTGTTTATTTATTTTTTAGTATCAAGGCTGTAACATAAAGAAAGCCAGTTCTTACCATAAACCATCTTTCAATCGCAAATATTGCAAAAAGGATTAATATATCCTCATTGTGAACGTTTAAGACAAATAGCAACACTTAAAACAACTTCCGAACTGGAAAAAACTAAGCTAATCATTTTTTGGCAGTGAGTCGATTTATGGCACAACACCTCCGGAAAACCAAATCCTGTCTCTCCCTTTGGCAGATGCAGGATCAGAGACCGACAGGACAATAGTCAAATAAGAAGAAAGCAAAACAAAGAGCTTGGAAAGGAAAATGTAGGTAGATTTATCCCACTACATGTTTTAACTTTATAAAGTAAAAATTATTCATAAGCTCAATATTCATGTATTCCATACAATTCAGATCACCTTCAAAACTCCTTCCCACCCAGGGCCGTATCAAAGCATTTGGGGGCTATGACAGCGAGGTGTCCCTTATTTATTTTTGGGGAGTTGGCAATCCTAGTTCAACTGATGCTGTGGAAAATGACATTTACATTGAATAACATAAGCTAACTGTGTTAGATTTATTTCCTGTTCATTGTTTACACAATAGACTTTTTCGAATGTTTTTGAACAGAAACTGGATTTGATTATAGGTTTTCTCTGTTAAAGACGGTATTCAGTGATTTTACACACTTCAACAAGTTATGCACTTTCTAAGTAAAATGAACCTCTTTTTTATATTTTTGCATGTTTATTGCTTGCTTTTTCTGGAAAAAAATGTATAGTTAATTGCGTCGGGTATCTGGTAAGGACGCCTCCCTGGTGAGATTTTCTGGGCACGTCCAACCAGGAGGAGGCCTAAAGGGAGACCCAGGACACGTTGGAGGGACTATGTCTCTCACCTGGCCAGGGAACGCCTTGGGATCCCCCCGGAGGAGCTGGCCCAAGTGGCTGGGGAGAGGGAAGTCTGGGCCTCTCGACTTAAGCCTGATTCATGCTTTTGTCTCAGCACGGAGACACGCAATGTCCCTGGGGGCCTGCCGGAGAGCTCCGCAAGTACGTACGGAGTCGAGCTCTCTTTTCTAAACATCCGTCAGTCGAGACGGACAATGCAAGCTTGTGATTGGTCAGGGCACCGCTGTTGTCTACACCGCTGGCATTGCTCCCTCAAAAACATAAAGAGAGCTGAGGATAACAAGCGGCAGACACGGAGCAGCTTGAAGACTACCTCGCGAAAAAACTCTAAAAACATGAACGTTTAATTCCCCCGTTACTGGAGGAGTGAAAAGATGCGCAGCAAGCGTTTTATTTGTGGACAGAAATGACAGGAAACATGGGTTTAGAGGCGGGGAGCGCATGAAGAGATGGAGAAATAGAAACAAATTTGTCTGTGTTAAAAAGTCTCTTTTATACAAAAAAAAAACACAATATAAACACACTATCTTGGACCGATACATGACAGGATACCACAGAACAGCGCTACGCCCTCTGTTGTCCTTGTGCACAATTGCTTTGCAACACTCTCCAGGAGACGGAGAAGTATGAGAGCAAAACGCTTCCGTCAATCGGTGCGTGTCTGTCCCTTGCGGAGCTGATGGAGAAGCATAAACCAGGCTTTAGGCTACTGCCCTCGCGACCTGACTCCGGATAAGCGGATGAAAATGGATGGATGGATGCGATACATACACACACACACACACACACACACACACACACACACACACACATATATATATATATATATATATATATATGTTTATGTTTATTTATTTGGCAGATGCTTTTATCCAAAGCAACGTACAATTTTTAACTTGTAGGGCATGTTGTGATCTGTGGGGGAAACCGGAGTACCCAGAGAAATCCCACGCATGCATGGGGAGAACACACAACTCCACACAGAAAGGCCACAGCCGAGTTTCGAACCTGCAACCTTCTTGCTGCGAGCCAAGAGTGCTAACAACTGCACCACCATGCAGCCTGAGATACTGTATATGTATATACAGTACATAAACATACATACATATATAGTCCTGCACACATATTTACATAAACAAAAGTGTTCAAAAATACACTGTAAACACAGTAGTTTTTTACACATACTACATGTTTTAAAAACTTGGAGAAATTTTATTTGAAACATAAAGACAACTTATTATCATTTATGCAACATAAACAACAATACAGACAAATAAATACTATTTAAAAAGGCACATCCTTACCTTTCTTCAGGTAGTCAGTATTTTGTAAATTTTTGGGAGACATATCGATGCTTCTTCTGTCAAACCAAGGGTGGATTTAGGAATGAAGAAGATCCGGGGCTTAACACACACACGCGCGCGCACACACACACACACACACGTGACACGCACTAGTCAACATCATATGTATTTGTCCTGTACCACGTAATTTTTAATCTGAAGCTACATATTAAGCATATTCAGGGCAGAGTATTGCTCCTGTTAGTGTTTTGTGTGAGATGATAGTAAATATTCCCTTTCTTTCTCCATCAACTTTACCTGATAGTAAGCTACTCTTAGGCAAACCAGCAGCACAACAAATATTTTCAAATAAAGCCTGGTTTATGCTTCTCCGTCAGCTCCGCAAGGGACAGACACGCACGGATTGACGGAAGCGTTTTGCTCTCATACTTCTCCGTCTCCTGGAGAGTGTTGCAAAGCAATTCCCCGGCAGGACCACAGAGGGCGTAGCGCTGTTCTGTGGTATCCTGTCATGTATCCAGTCCAAGATAGTGTGTTTATATAGTGTGTTTTTTGTGTATAGAAGAGAGTTTTAACACGGACATATTTGTCTCTCATTCTCCCATCTCTTCATGCGCTCCCCACCTCTAAACCCACGTTTCCTGTCATTTCCGTCCACAAATAAAACGCTTGCTGCGCATCTTTTCACTCCTCCAGTCACGGGAGAATTAAACGTTCATATTTTTAGAGGGTTTTTTTTGCGAGGTATTCTTCAAGCTTCTCCGTGTCTGCCGCTAGTTTTCCTTGGCTCTCTTTGCAATGGCGGCGCTGTAAACAACAGCGGCGTCCTGACCAATCACAAGCTTGCATAATCCGTCTCGTTCGACGGATGTTTAAAAAAGTGGGCTCAACTCCGTACGTACTTGCGTGCCTGCCGGAGCCCTACACAAGGACGGATAATGGCGTTCCGTGTCTCCGCACTGACGCAGACGGAGAAGCATGAATCAGACTTCAGACTCACAAATCTGAGTCAACACCAGTCTCATCAAAGCTGAGGTTCTGTCGTAGTACTTTTGGTCTAAAAAAAGTCCTTATGTCCATCTTCACTCATGCGTTTCAGGCAGAGAGTGTAGAAGAAGCGGCTGCTGAAGGGCTTCTTCTTCAGTGGTGGAGGTTCAGGTAGGCTGTATACAAACTACTGCCAGCTGCTCCCTCTCTGGTGGACTTTGGTACTGCATGTTACTCCCACGATGTAGATCCGGGACTTTTCATAAAACATTTGGAGCTTGAGCCCAAGTAGCCGGGCCTAACGCCGCCCCTGTGTCAAACTACATTTAAAAAGCCTCTCACTCAGCTTAATTTCAATACACAGTTCAAATATCAGATTCTGTCATGGTGTGGAGGAGTGGAGTGCACATTTCATGGGTGATTTTCATACCTATGTAAGCTCCATTATTGGTGAGTGATATATGCAGGGAGTGGAGCAACATCACCTCACATTGTGAGGCTGCTTTTTATTAGA
Organism: Nothobranchius furzeri; assembly: GCF_043380555.1. NCBI lineage: Eukaryota > Metazoa > Chordata > Actinopteri > Cyprinodontiformes > Nothobranchiidae > Nothobranchius > Nothobranchius furzeri. Next base: position 75,744,487 of record NC_091744.1, on the reverse strand, counting down.
GAGAGATTTGTTTGTTCAATGTAACTTAGACAAATTAGCTCAAACATAGCTTATTACAATAAATGGGATTGTTGCTTTTGGAATTTTTCTGTAGAGTCTAGTGGATAAAAGCCAGAATCATACCAGTGTAACGTCCAGCAGTGGTCAGTTTTTACCTACAGATTGACCTGCAGGTCACAGGTCATCCACAGACCTATTTCCACCCAATAAGGTGGATTTTGCATTCTACCTTCCAACAAGCAACAAGGTTCTGCAAACTTTGTTGACATTTCAGGAGGAACACGATATCAGCCTGTGTTCCCAAACAAAGCCTACTTTTGATAACACCGCAGGATTGCTCACTCTCATAAAAAGGAACACTTTTACAACAAATTTTTCACTAAATGTAACTGAAACTATTCATATTTTACTAGCAGCCTTGTGTATGTGTGTGTGTGTTACACAGGTTTGTGGTACATTGCAGCAGATTGAGTAAACAAACACACAAACCCAAGTGAATTCAGATGAATGTGAAAGAGATGGAGCAAATGAAGAGGCTCAGCTGGAAGGGTAAACCACGTTTCTGCAGAAATGTTAATGGATGGTTTCTAATAATTATATCAGCTTCCCCCTTCTGTTCTGTACCCAACATAAAGTACCGCAGAGAGACAATAGAGCAGGATTAGAGGTCTGAAGAGAGATACAGAGAAACGAGGAAAAACAAGCTGTTCTCTGCAGAGAGACCTAAAGAGGCTATTGAACCGGGCTTTGCACGAGCATTATTTGGCAAATATGTATCGACTGGTCGTTTGATTTGAATGGCATAACATAAATATCCATTGACCATGTTCCAAGAAAGCCTCCAGCATGCTCCCCAAATGAGTGATGATGCTGTATTTATGCCCTTTTGAAGAGGATTTCTCATATTGAAAAAGTGTCACTCAACATTTATTGTTGGAGTGTAAAACATAAATGATGATTCGATGACACATTAACAAGCAAAAATCTGTCTTGGCTCATGTTACGTGCTGATGTAATGACTAAAACTGAGAGTGCATTTTCAAAGGACATTTCATCCTAACAGATGTATCACTCACTAGAACTCAATGTGCAATCACCTTTTTTTTTACACTTCTGCATCACACTGCATGGTGTTAAATGGTCCTCTGGCTTACTTCAAAATCTCTCACTGAATTGCATTTTACTGTACTGTAAAGCACAGCCTCATCCCAACATTCTGCATCCAACTAAACACAATTAAAAGGCTTATTGACTTGCAGTTCATTAGAATAAGTGCTTGATAGGAATGCATGCAGCTACTGATACAGTGGTCTGTTTATTACGCACTTTGGAGAAACAAAATAAGTGACATGCAGTTGGAGCTAATTTTGTTTACCTAAATTGTGTTTTTGCAGCTGGGCATGGATGCTGGCAGCACAAAAACATCAAACTCTTAGAAATAACAGCCAAGACTGAAGGAGGGAGCTTTGGCAGGCAGGCTGAGCTGACAGAAAACACTTACTTCATCCTTCAGGTTTGACATTGTGTTACCGGTGTAGAACTGGCCGGCTGGTCAAACTGTAGCGTTGTGGTTTATGCTCTTTTATGAAAGAGGAACCATTCTACATGATAATTTGTGATATTAATTTTATTGAATTAATAACCAAATTGTATAGTTTTAAGAAGACTCAAAGGTTGTTTTCATTGATAAACTGTCGATAATATCCGTGGGTCTGTGTTTCAGTTCAATGAAGAAACAAGTTTGACAATTAAAAGTTTTAATTCTTCAAATTAAACTAATGATTTTGAAATTGACAAACAGGAAATAACAATCAACATTGGCAACTTTGTGGGACAATCTTTAACAGTTGATATGCTGTTCTTGATCAAATAGACCTTCTGTTGGAGGTGCTGAAGGTTGAGAGTGATATGATGTGATTATGGATGCGTGTGTGCATCTGATTTTGCTTCAGGAAGAAACAGGTGTCTGAGCGAAAAGTGATGGTTTGAATAAACTTAGGTTTTGTTGGAAAAGATGCATCAACGCTATCTCTCGTGTTCTGTCTCACCGTATTCGGACCCTCCTCTTGGACCCGGGACGTCAAAGGACGATGTTTCATCCAGGGGTGACACCTCGGCTGGCAGAGAAGATGAAGGCGTGCTGCGACCCGGTCCAGGAGATGACCTCGGTACACGTGATGATAAAGCGTTTGCAGATGCGCTTTAAGTTTAACTCACTCAGAGAATCAAAAGACTCGGTATGGGTCTGCGTTAGAAGTTGCGATTCAGCTGTCCTGTCTGGCTTGGCAGGAACAGCGTGAGAGGGGGGGGAGAAACGAGCCGACCGGCTCTGTCCCCCCTTTGGTTTCGTCAGGTCCTCTCTCTTTCGTTGTCAAGCACGAACTCCCTCATAAGACTGAAACTTACCAAAAGCCTTTCTCTTCTCAAAGCAAACGTGTGCGTCAGCAAATGTGTTTTGGAGTTTACTGTGAGAATCTGTGTGTGGGTGTGTTTGAGTGTGTGTGTGCTTGAGTGTGTGTGAGGGTCGCTAACAAACATCCTCAAAGATTATCTAATTAAGTATGGATTCATTAATCCATTATAATTACCCAAAGCATAAGAATAATTCATTTGATTAAACACATTTATAATGAGCAAAATGATAATGATTATTCTTTAACATTAAAATCAAGAAAGGAAGTTTTAAGACTTGTTATGTTATGACTACTTGTCCATGAGAACTCCTTCTTCTGGTACTGCAGGTGTTCAGATGTTATGGTTTCCAGCAGACTCTTGCAGACTTCATGTCTGCAAAGGTCTCAATCTGTGGGTGAAAGTTCTCAGCGACCCAGCTCTTTGACCCAGCCGAGTCAAATGACCTTTTGCACAGAAAACCCATATTTCCTCACATTACACCGGCATGGAGGTAATCTTTGGTCTGAAGTCTAGTGGATCAGCAGCACTGGTGTCATGGACGAGATTCGGTTCGAGAGGCTGATGTTTTCAAACATTTTATGAAGCAGGAAATATACACATTAAAATGTGTGGTTCACAGAAGAAACATGTTTTAATGAATATTTCTGATACCAACACCGAGAGGAGCCAGTTGAGGCAGCTCGGCCATCTAGTTAGGATGCCTCCCTGGTGAGGTCTTTGCGGGCATGTCCAACCAGGAGGAGACTTAAAGGTAGACCCAGGACACGCTGGAGGGACTATATCTCTCGCCTGGTCAGGTAACGTCTTGGGAATTCCCCCGGAGGAGCTGGCCCAAGTGGCTGGAGAGAGGAAAGTGTGGGCCTCCCTGCTTAGGCTGCTGCCCCATGACCCGACTCTGGATAAGCAAGAGATTCGATGGATGGATGGATTTTTTTATTATTATTGGTCACTGTGAAAGTTTCATGCAGGCCAAACATGAAAATATTCTTCTAAACCTATCTGCTGCATTAGCTTCTGAGAGAAAACAGATGACGAAAATCTAGGATTTGAAAAGCTGGACAGATTCACGTCACACTGTCACATCGCATTTACGGACCCACCCATCTTGACTCATGGAGAAGGACGCATTCATACCGCCAACTCATAATTACCTATCACTGTGTACTTATTATTTAAGCAAATCCTTACAAATGATCTGGCACATGCTGAGATATCCAACTAAATATGAGAAACCCTGCTTTATGAGTTAAACCCCTGCTGTTGCATTTGTTGAGTTTTGTGTGCAGAACTATTCAGGGAAGTGAAACCTGTCAAGGCTTAATGGAGGCACAAGCACCTTTGAATGAAATGCAACTGAGAGCAGAAAAAACAGTTTTTTAAAAAGTAGAATCACTGTCAAGAGCTCATAATATCTTTCTAAAAGCACATTTTTTAAAGAAGATTCAGCAGAGAAATCTGTAAAAAATAAATAGGGTACTTTTTATGCAATTAACATCTTTTCAGTACGGTCACATACACAGACATACCAGTATTATTACATTAATTCTAGTTCAATCAGTTCTGCAGTGATTCTTGTTTTCAGCTATATTATGATTGTACAACTGCCAAATTTGTCAAAGCTAACTTAATAAAACGTGTTGTGGATTTCAAAGATTCAATTTTTTGCTAAAAATACAAAATGTGCTCTTAGAGTGGAGCAGACACGTCCTTATTTGCAGCCCTTGGGGTTATGTATTTTGTGTGCCCGCAGTTGCATGACAACAATGGTGAACTCTTGTCTTTCCAGCAGGCTGTTGATGTTGTTGTGATTTTTATTAATGCATGTTCTATTTTTGAGCAGTAAAAATAAATCTCACCAATATATATATATATATATATATATATATATATATATATATATATATATATATATATATATATATCAGGGGTGTCAAACTCAAACTTACACGGGGCCGAAATGAATCTCTGGGATGAAGTCGAGGGCCAAACTTAATATTTTTTGAAAAAGTGATGGCAAATTTGCACATTTTCTTTATCAATATATATGCAATTTTGAACCTTTAAATTTGGAAACAAATTTATTTCTGCATTAACGCTGAATGTGGAATGACCAAATGACACACGAGCAAGTCAGTTTTAAATAAAAGGCATCAGTGGTATTCATTACTTGTGGTATAATCAGCATTTTTTAAATCTTTTAAATCTTTAAATCTTTTAAATCTTTTCTCACGGGCCAACAACAAAATAAAAATATCATTTTATCTTCAATGAAAATGCAACATCTCACCTGTTAACCTTCATGTTTTGGAGCAGAAAAAGAGCATAAAACCAACATATTTAAAGCTCAGTTTGCTGCACTGGTTTACTGTGATGCTCACCTGTTCCAGCCAGATACCTGCATCATGGGGTTGATCTGAGCTGAGGAGACTCCTGTTGTTTTGTTCATCTTCATCATAATAATGACAACATTAGATGACAACAGGTGCTCACATAGGTTTGTGCTGATGAACATGTCTGAGCAGCTTGACCGCGTTGTTGTGTGTCGGGGAGGAAACACAACAGCAGCCACAGAGCCATGCTGGCTTGAGCGTGTCGCTGTTCGCTGGAGTTATATCAGCTCTGTCTGGACGTTAGTTGGAAAACTTTCTCTTTCAGTCGTGAACACATTACTGAGCGGCTAGAATCTCAGTTTCTGGGCTTCAACGTCAGAAAATAGCTGAGTGAACTCAGCGCTGAGTGAGAGGAGTGTAGTTTGTCCGAGACAGCGGAGCTGCAGACACCGGAGCAGACGCTGGAAAAAACACAAAGGAGGGGGCGCGTCAGCTCCGCGCTGATGCCGCAAAGCATCATGGGAGTTGAAGTCTTTGTGGTTTTAATATATTTTTGATATTTATCCAGCGGGCCACATAAAAATGCTCCGCGAGCCGCATCTGGCCCGTGGGCCTTGAGTCGGACATATGTGATATATATATATATATATATATATATATATATATATATATATATATATATATATATATATATATATATGTATATATATGTATATATATATATATATTTTTTTTTTTTATTAAAATTACAAACTCACATTTTTGTGGCCTGACAGGCCTTGACTTGTTGATTTAGGAAAAATATTGACATCCCTGGTGTAGAGTAAGCTCTAATTATTTATGATATAAATAACCGACATCTGACTCGAAGTTGAAGCTGGAACCACAGTGACAACAGTTACTGCTTCCAGTGCAAGTCTTTGGGCCCACCCCCTCCATGGAAAGCAATGTCACATTTTCCTGATTGAAAAACAAAAATACACTTCAGAAAGAAAACATTTTATTTCTCCAGCTGCAGCTGAACATGCAATAGCACGTAACTTATTATTGCATGTTCATTTTCTTGTATATTTAGTTTAAATACGTTATTTGATGCATCGTAATACCTTTCTCATGTGCAGGATAGTAGGCAGGACATTCAGCGTCTAGTGTGCTGACCAGCTTCAGGAATACAACATAGCTCCTGTGAATGGGATAAAGAAAAGAAGACTGAGATACTTGGGCTATCTGCATGTTTATGATTCTCCAGCCACTTGAGCCAGCTCTTCCAGGGGAATCCTAGGGCGTTCCCAGAAGAAAAGCAGAGTCCCACCAGCGTTTCCTATCTTCCTATAGGTCTCCTCCCAGTTGGGCCTCACCAGGGAGGCATCCTGGAGGCCTCCTAACCAGATGCCTGAACCGGCGTCCTCTCAATGTACTGGTCTCTCACGACAGACCGGTACAATGCCCACATCACTATAGATGCAGCACCAATCAAGACCCTGATATACCTAAACTCCTCCACTTGAAGGAGGACCTCGTACCTGACCTGAAGAAGGTATTCTACCCTCTTCCAATTCAAGACTATGGTCTCAGATTTAGAGGGGCTGATTCTCTATAACTCTGAAACCGATCTGATTATTAATTCAATGTAATTAAAAGTATCCTCTACATGTCATTTAATCTAATCAGTGTGAGTACACTTTCTGATGATCTGATTGGTATCATACCACCATAAACCTGCTTCTATACATTATCTGAGTCATTCAAACCAATCTCTATTTTGTTCCTCTCTTTCGGTTTACAGCGTTCTCTCGCTGTCACATTAACTTTTGCTCACAGGCCATAAATAAATGTGCTTTTAAGGTTTAAAAACCAACTAATTTGTGACTCAGACAGTGAAACAGCCATACTTTCTGTCACACATCAATATTTTACGATTGGACATGATAAGGGAACATTTAGAGGTGCAAGAAAGATTCCACCGAAAGATAAAAACATATTGTGTTCACAAGTTGGTCGAATCTCATTTAGGACGACATACACCAGGCTAATTTAAGGGTAATGCACGTTCATTGTCTTGGCACCTTCTCCCACTCTTCCCAGTTTGATAAAAGCACTTATCCTTTCAGCCTCTTGCACACAATTCTGTCACCACAGTAACCATCTCCCACCGCCAGTCTTAAAGCACCGATGTGCAGCCAGCTGTTGCCTATTAGGCCACTTAAGCTCAGAGAAGGCGGTGGTGATACTAACATTGTTCAGTTTCTTACATCAGGCTCTGATAATATAACAACTCTGAATCTTCTGCATGGAGGGAATAAAAACCTGGGTTTCCTGAAGCAATTTAAAATGTATCATACCTCAGTGGTCTCCTCACTCATTGGTTATGCATGGTTGCAAATTTCTGGCATTACAGATTGATTTCCTTTTTTTTTTAAATTTGTTTTGATCTTATATCTGGGTTTAGGTGACAGATGGGAGCTGTAACAAGCCATCCAGCAAGCTACACCTGCATTTGATGACTTCACTTTTTCTTAGATTCACTTTAAAATGGCTTCTTTTTGCCTGAACGGTATACGTTTATTTATTTTTTTAAATCTCACAGCCTTGTTTGAACCATTTCATCTGAGAAATTCTAGTATATTTCATCTCAATGTTTTCCCCAGAGCAGTGAACGTTTAGATCTAGGCCCAAATCTTTTCAGTTCTGAGCATGCATGGTTGCTGGTAAGAGTGTAACAGTAAAATTCAATGCTTTGTGATATTTTTGCAAACACGTTGCATTACACAAATACCTAGAAGCTTGTAATATTAAAAATGGGGGTTTCAGACTTAAGTATTTTGTCAAAATAAGAAAAAAATGTTAGCACACATCCATGTTTTTGTCTAATCTGAGGAGCGAGTGTCTAGTTCCATAGTACTTTGTGATAATTGCAGACAGACTGCGGCGATGCAGATTCTGTACCCGTTTTTGTGGTGAGGGGAGGGGAAAGCAGAGCCACAAGGCAACATTTTCCAGATTCCCCATCAATAATCCAACCTTTATCCCGGAGCTGTGGGTGATTACCAACATAATGAGATCGTGAACACAAGTGAGGTTCCTCTGCAGAGTGAATAAACTTTGGGGATAAGACCTAAGCTAATTGGTGGACGCTCTATGATCAGTCATTGCTCCTCCTTACCGTCCTCTACTGCCTGTTGATAAAACCGCAAGGAAGTGACATCACTACCATCTAAGGAAGGCACCAGTGACAGCCGAATCTGTCAGTGAAAAATGTGAAAAAATAAAAAAAAAGTTGCTATTCTGTGTATTATTAAGAACACAAAATCAATGGAGACAGACGGATGGAAGGATTTACAAAAACTGACAATTTAAAGGATGACCATTTTGACCTCCACCTCACCCCAAACAAAGCACCACCAGCTTCTCACAGCATCATAGACGATAGTAAAATCCTCATTCAACAAACCATGCTTTGGTATATTTTCTTCATTTTTTACCATCAGGAAATAGAGGCCATTTATCATGAGGCAGCATGCCATAAATGTTGGCGCTGTAATGTCTGAGAAGATGACGGCTTGTCCAGCACTGACAGCCACTTTCCCAACTCGAGACAGAAAGTGATTCGATTTAGACTATTTTATAAATTTCATTATTCCAGAAATAAACCTTATTCCTTATGTTTCTTTTATGTATGGTTAAATTCTAGTCCCATGGAGAGACTCCTATAGTACTGGTTCTGGTCCAGTCCTAAAAACAGCCATCTAGTGCAGTTTTTTAATTAATCTTTTATTCTTGGTTATATCTGCCTGTTCAGTGTTTTATCTTTTTTCTAACTTTGGATGAAATAAAGTAAACAAAAAACAACTGTATGGTTATTTATTCATTGGGTTTGTGATCTGGACATGCTCTTTCATATTCAATTTTTTGTCTCTTAAAAAAAAAGGTTCCATTCTCACTAAAATGGGTCCATTCCAATCTGGTTTAGATCCTTTGAGAACACACTAATTCTGTTTGTCTCTTCTTTCATACCAGGATGGAATAAAACACCGGGGTGGATACAATGACTGGTTTGTTTAAAGAGACGGTCTTGGCTTAACTTGTGCAACATGTTCCTGTTACATCTGTGCCTCATCAGTGGAAACAAGTGTGTACTTGCCTCGGCGTCACAGGCTGCTTGCAGAGAGCTCACACCACTTGTATTTTTAGATCACTGCCTTTTAAAACTTCAAAACTGAGGAAGATGCTGTGTGAATAAAACATGGCTGCTGAAAGAATTTAACATCAGATATAATTTGCTTGGAAGAATATTTAAGTGGACAAGCTGACATTACTGACGTTTGCTAGCCGTTTCCCATCGCTTGGCCACAGCTGGATTACTGTCTGCTGTGGCATCATGGGACACAGAGCAGATCAACGGGACTTTGCTGCAGAACAATGACATTCAGTGTTATTTTCCGTGGTTCCCCTCAGTAGGCCCCGGAACGTGGGCGCCAGGTCACAATGCCCCTCTGTGCCCGCAGACGTATGGCATCCTGGCACAAATGTCACCCTGGAAGCTTCTCAGCATGGGTACCCATGCCAAAAGCCTTCGAGCATTCCAATTCCCTGGATGGCTTCCTCGGGGACTCGGCGTCCAAAAAGAGACATCCCCAACGTGGCTGAATTTTAAGAGATAGGTGAGAAACCAGGAGAGAAGACAGACGTGTGCAGTAAAAGTTTCCACAAAGTTATCTTAGAAAGACTGGAAACTATTTTCCTTCTGAACCACTGGCTCTTCTTCGTGAGGGCTCTTGCCCAAACAGTCATCTAGCTTGTGTGCAACAGCTTCTTTCCACATGCCATTTGTCTCCTCAACATAAAGGGACTGGACTGATAAACGTGCGCATGCGCACACGCTCACACACACACGCACGCACACAAACACGCTCACACACACACACACACACACACACACACACACACACACACACACACACACACACACACACACACATGTTTTTCTTTGCATGATTTTTTATGACTCTTTACCACCTACATACCAAGTATGTTTACGTTTTTTTTCTTTTTTCCTTTGTACTACCTACTTAGAGAGGACATGTCATGTTAGGTCAGTCTGTTCTGTCCTTAGTTAGATAGTTTAGTGATTTCCCTGTTATTTTATGGTGTAAATTTATGTTGCATGTAGCGCCTTGGTCCTGGAGGAACGTTGTTTCGCCTCACTGTGTACAAACCGTATATGGTAAATGGTAATGGTAAATGGCCTGTATTTGATATAGCGCCTTCTAGAGTCCTGGAACCCCTCAAGGCGCTTTACAACACAATCAGTCATTCACCCATTCACACACACATTCACACACTGTTGGGGATGAGCTACAATGTAGCCACAGCTGCCCTGGGGCGCACTGACAGAGGCGAGGCTGCCGAGCACTGGCACCACCGGTCCCTCCGACCACCACCAGCAGGCAACGTGGGTTAAGTGTCTTGCCCAAGGACACAACGACAGCGACAGACTGAGCGGTACTCGAACCTGCAACCTTCTGATTACGGGGCGAGCACTTAACTCCTGTGCCACTGAAGTGACAATTAAGTCTAATTGATTGATTGATTGATTGTTCAGCGTCCAGTATTGATTGCAAGATAAAGTAACATGGAACCTGCCAATCAAAAGGTGGAAGCGTAAACCCATCGCCTCTGACAAATTTAGGGACAAGGACAGGAGAGAATGAGACAGAATTTTAACTGATCACTGTAATTTGAGATTTCAGTTTCAAACAGCTCAAGTGTGTTTTCCCAAGGCTAAAACAACCTCTTTTAATGCGTGGCTGTTGCTAGTGTGATGAAAAACATGAAGAAAGAGTGAGGAGTGGGTTAGAGGGGTGATAAAAGCCGAGAATACTTTGTGCAAGGACGAGTTGATGAAAAGGGAAGGGAAAAGACGCAACGAGTGAAAGGGTGAAGATTGAATTTCTTCTTCTCAGGCAAGATCGCTCCCTTCGAGAAGACAGGCAGGATGAAAGGATGACTGACTGCTGTTCTCTTGCTGACGTTTGGACAGCCACCCTTCTTGTGACGGCAGCTTCTTCCTCTGAAGCCCTCCTTTTTTTTCATCTCATACTGCTGCCATCGAACATCCACACTTGAAACAAATACTGGAGTGCCAAATGGTTGACACGTGTCGAGTCAGCAGACGAACGCAGAAGACTAACCTGCCACAGAGAATATAGACAATCAATGAGAAGGACGGAAGATTGGCGAAGCAACGCAGAAGAATAGATGAATCGTTTCAACAACTGAACTCTAAAGACGGTTAAGCTGCTTAATAATTCGGCTGACGCTGCAGATATTTCCGTGCCCATGCTTGTGCGGTCTGTTTATCTCCTATCTTGGGGGGCGTGCAACTCTCGTCGCAGCAAAAGCAGATTATGAGATTAAGCAGTGCGCTTCAGGGAAATAAAAAACAAATCTAAATACATATATGCATATGACTGAATGTAGCAAATAAAATTGCTCTTGAAGATATATTTTTTAACTTAAACGCACCAAATATATGCATCACTAGATATTTCATTGATTGCAGCAAAAGGGCGGACGGGGGGTTTACTCTTAATTTGCAGAGAGAGAAGAGAGATTAATCGTAAAGCCAGTAATCGAGTCTGGACAAGAAGTAATCTGCAAACAATCACAAGGACTTTGTTTCTGGTGCATTTTGTCTCCTCTGCTTATTAAAATGTCCTGGATTGTCCCACATGCACCATTTAACCCTGTGAGATGAGATTATTTCACATAAAACATGTTTTAGAGGAATCTTTAAGGTGTGGGAAACTAATTTAAAGGCACACTAGCCAGTTTTGCTTTCTATTAGCATCCCCTAGTGTCCGTTATTGAATCAGTGTGGTCAAACCGAAAAAGAAACGTATCTCCTCGCTGTACGTTCTTTTTAAGACCTTAATCTGACTGCTGACTTAACTCCTCAGCCTTCATTGGTTTCTACAGAAGTAATTCATCACTAAATTAAATAAACCAGTTGTGTTCATGATCTAAAACATGCAGGACCATGCTAGAAAAAACCGGCAGCACTAGGTATGTCAACAAGTGGCGGCCCGCCAGTCTGACGTTGCAAATGCGGTATTCTGGCCAACAGGGAGCGGTGGAGGTGTGAGTGATATTTCATTAACCCTGTAAAGGGTCGATTTAGCACGTAGTGGCTCAAGAAAATGATAAAATGAAAAAAGTTGTATAGAATGGCTTTAATCAATGTATTTGCAGTGGTCTTTAGTAGGAATGAATGCCTTACAAGCTGTACTCGGGGCAAAAAAAATCCATGAATTGAATGGATCAACATTTGGACATCTTGCCTTGGATTAGTTAACACCAACGTAACTATACCGAGTTGTAACGTGGATGTTTTATCTCCACAAATAACACACGGCTGGGGGAGTTTTCTGTGTGGTGGTGCTGCTAATGCTGACAGTTAGCTTTTACTTATCAAGGCATTCTCTGCTGATTCTTGGACGCTAAACCAACCACGGCCTTCCCTGTTACGAGTCAAAATGGGTGAGTCCATGAATGTTAAGTGACAGTGTGACAGAGATCTGTCAGGCTTTTCAGATCCTGGAGTTTCGCCATCTAGTTTCTATCAGAAGCGAATGCAACAGATAGGTGTAGGAGAATATTTTCATGCCTGCATGGAAAGCTCAGAGTGACCGATTATAATAAAATTAATAAATAAAATTAAAAATTACAAGCCCGATGCATTTCTTGTTTCCTGTGTTGGTGTCGCCACACTTCCCAACCTCCGGTTCTTTCTGTGTGTTTAGAAACACGATCTTTGAGCCTAAATTGAAAATGGGGCTGCTTTGCAAATCTCCACACACGGCAACAGATGTGCAGCAAAATGTGTGAAAGGGGATAGGGCAGGGGGGAAAGTGGGACCGAGTGAAGGGCGTGAAGAGGGAATGCAGAATAGAGGAGGGAGGAAAGGGGAAGAAGACAGGGGATGCTTATCAGAAGACAGGAGTATAGAAGAGGATGGAACGTGTGGTGAGAAGAGAAACGGAGAGGGCTTCAGAGGCTCTCAGACACTTTGCTCTCACAGCACAGCAGATGCCACATTCTGTCTGGCACAGTGATCTGTGGGCCTGCGCTATTTATACCCTCACTGTGTCACTTCAGGGCCAACACAACACACACACACACACACACACACACACACACACACACACACACACACACACACGCGCGCACACACACACTAAAAGCATCAGAGTTTTGCAGCTCCCCTGCATGACTGAGTTGAGGCAAGTTAGAGGGTCTCTGCATGAGTTACAGATGGGAAACAACAGGAAAGAACGGAGAATAAAGGCACGTGGCGATAAACGTTGACTTTGAATGTAACGAGTGTGCAGGCAAGAGTGTGAGAAAAGAGGGAGAATGAAAAAGCTGTGGTCTGAAGAAGGCGTGGGAGAACTTTAACCTCTTGAGTCATCTTGATTAACAGCCAGAAAATTACATCAACTTTCAACCTCAAGTTGGAAAAACATTAGGAGGGAAACTTTTTCTGGAGACAGAAAGCAGAAAACAGCTTTTTAACTAAAAATAAAAACACTATGTGAATCACGTCATTGCTTCCTTCTCCTGTAGGTTCAAGCTTGATCATTTCACAGCTTGAGTTAAGAAAGCAGCCCGCCGTGGACAACGAATGGTGTCTTTACTCGTGCTGTGCGTGTAATCTCATCTGTGAAGCTATGTTGCATTGTTAAGAGGCGATGTTCCTGCTTGGTAAATGGCCTTTGTTTGCAATCAATCAGTCCCAATGTTACAGAGGCAAAGCAGGGTTCATTACACATCCACTCAGAGAAGCGACACTGCGCTGCACATCCATCAACTTCACACACTACGAGGCCCGTGCACTGAAGGGCTAGCTAGTTGATGACAGCAGGGCTGCTCACGCACTAAAACAAACATGCTCACACCCTAGCTGGTGACCTATACGTTAGATGCAAAGTCACGAAACTTCCAACAGGAAAGAAGGCTTTTAATGTGAAAGAGTGTTTTTTGCAGGCACAATATGCAAGCTATCTTTGTGGGGGTCACCTTTGATATAATGAACGATCAAACGCTAAATCATGTTTATGTGACTTTTGATGTTCAAAAAAACCTACAATTAAAATGAACCCACCTCCTGTTTTTTGTCATGCGGGATATAAAAAAAGTGTATTCAGGTCTGTGATTGAGCACTCTGCTGACAGAGGTGCAGAAATGGAGCTGTGCACATGTGTGCACCACATACGTGTTAAATAAAACAACAAACACTTCCTCTCCTTTGAAGTGGACCCCGTCGCCCAACCATCCTCACTCTGCACCCCCCATCCCCCACGGTCCATCAGCAAGCCATAAATCTGAGCTCTCATCTGAGTCTCTGAAGTTCAGGAATGCCCGTGTGGGATTTGAGACCCAGTGAATTATGAGAGCACCTGGGCGGGATTTGAAGGGGATGTGGGCTCCGAGGGAGGGGGGTTCAGTCATGATTATACCTATGAAGGGCAACATGCTGACAGCAAACGTGGTAGATTAATTAGTTCTGGTAGACGACTATCTTAGGTGTGGGTAATGTGCTTGTGAACTGTGGAACAGGTGTGAAAAGCCAGCCTGCTTTCAGCACGCAGATGCCCACTGTTTTAACCAATAAGTTATGCAGGATAACCTTCTGCGCCTGACGGCAACCTGAGATGGAAGATAAAAGGTGAGAGGAGGAGACAGAAAGTGGAATGCCTTTGAAGGGGCAGCGGGTTATAAAAACAAGACATTGCCGAGGTCACAAGACCAAGCTTAATTGTCCATCTTGTGCAGAAAGTTCACATTCCTCATGCTTGCATGCTCAGAGTCTGACACGGGCATGTCCTGTGTTTGTGTCGGCAAGCAGATGCTTGCCTGAATCTGTTTACCAGGTGGGTTGTGCTGAGCTCTCACTTTGCCTCTGTGTGTAGTTCAGTTATGGAGCTGTTACCAAAGAAAGTTCTGACCGCAAAACGTTTTAAACACAATCTTCTTGTGATTACCATTTTTATTTATGTCAACTTTCCAAATATTTTGGAAAGAATGCAGTTATTGCTCAAATGTCAAACATGACATTAAGCACTTGTGTGCACTACTACAGCTCTTATTCCGCCTTTCCTGGGATCCACTGATTTCCCTCTTTCCTATTCATTTTCTCTCTCCCTTTCATTACATTTTTTAAAATCACAATTTTGATTTGTTCTCATTTGAAACATATTTTTAATATTTTTTTTAAATCCTTTTGTACTTTTTGTTGTTGTTGTTTTGTTTGTTTGTGTGAAGCGTCTTGTGGTTTTTATCTTGAGAGGCACTATATAAAAGATTGTTTTCTTTCCATGCATATATTATAGATCTGGCACTTAGAGTATGTGGTATAAAATGTGCTCAGCTAATGACCACATGCAGTTCTAGCTTAAAGCAGTGGTGTGTTCTTGCTGTGTTGAAATTCTAATTTCATCTTTTAGTTCTTTTTTAAACACAGAAAGGTTTTATTTACCTGCAACGTTTCGTTTGCGGCGGAGCATCAGCCTGATGAAGTTTGCAGCCGCAAACGAAACGTTGCAGGTAAATAAAACCTTTCTGTGTTTTAAAAAGAACTAAAAGATGGAAGTGGTATTACAACTGTCGTAAATAACCTTGCAGCAGCCTGCTGTAGCTAGCGCTAACACCGAGCTAACACTAGCATGAGGCAACTAATACAAAAATAAACCACAAAGTTAAAAAATCCACACTGTTGGACAAAAAATATTATTCCTTAAAAGTTGAGTAGCAACAAAGCCAGGTCACTATCAGTCTGTGATTTTGTAGCCTCCTTTAGCTCCCTCAAATTAGTGTAGGCTGTGCCAATGTTCACTTTGTGTTAAGCTCTTTACTTTGCTTCCAGAGACATTACTCTCTTATTTTTACTTCCATAATTTTCCATGAGGCTAACAGAAAAGTAAACTTCTTCAGTAGGTGTTTCTCAATGTTAAAGAACCTTGCCTTGATGTCTTGGCTCTGCCTCGGTTGCCTAGGAGATACGTCATCAGGAGCTGCCAAGATGTGTTCCAATCGGTTCCAACGTTCATGTTCTATCGAGGCGTGTGTTCTCCGTTTGTTAGCTGTTTAGCTAGCTGGGCAAGGATACACGGAAGGTGTCTTGTAGCCTAGCCTTGGTCAAAAATTACTCAGAATACACCGCTGTATTTTCAAAAGGACGGCGGATCAGAAGCCGGCAGCTATTTCGAGGACAATTTTCAAGTTTAAAAACAAGTCAGCTAATTTAAGATGTTGTTTTTTTAGATTCAAAGAAGTAATCTATGGTTGGCTAGTTGCTTAATATTTGCAACTTTGGTGGCTAGCGGGTAGTAACTCACTTATGTTATTTATTTAATAAATATATACACAATTTAAAAAGCAAAAGCTCGTTATATATTTATGTTAAAACTAATACGTATAAAATATAACGTTATCTCCCGTGTCACGTGACGTTATGTGGCCGCCGTGGTCACGTGATGTAAGTCTGTTCCATATAACCGTTTTCTTTGACCAAGGAAGGTGTCCTCGTAAGCAAGGTACCAGGCCTCGAAAGGCCAGGTTCCTTGACATTGAGAAACACCCTTTATCTTCTTCTTGCGCTTTTTATTGATGGTCGGCAAATAGAAAATGCTAACGGCTGCCATTACAGCTCCTCTTACAGGGCACCTACCCGCTCCACAAAACTGTTAAGTGCTGTTTCTGGTCAGAAGAGAGCTGCAGAGTGATTTAGCATGAATTTTTCCTTTTCAAAACAATAAATGATTTGCTTTCTGCAGACAACAGATTTGCACTTTTGATTTGTAGTCTTCATTTCCTTGATTTGTGAAAATTGCCTTTTGAGAATTTGGTAAATCTTCAACCACTCCATTAGTTAATTGAAAATACTCCTTTAAAGTCCCTATAAAGCTCTGTGAAGGAGTAATGAATTTTTACATGACAGTTAAAAAAAAGCAAAGAATTGAAAGCCACTTTTTTTGGAAGTTTCATGTAAACCGTTTGTGTTTCACATTCTTGAGCTTATTAAAGGATGCTCTAACAGAAATGCATCAAGTGAGATTTCTATTTGTTATATTTAATGCTTTAAGACAATTTCATGTAAACTCGCTGTAAATGATTTAAATTCAGGATAAAAAACATATTCATTCAATTATGAATGGCTTTTTCTGTTAACGCTCCGATGCGTTGGAACAAATCACTTGATGATTTAAGGTCCATGACATCTTTTCATCAGTTTCAAACTTTGGTGTTTAAAGCTATAATGCCCACTTGCAACAGTTTTTACACAACTGTTATCATTGTGTCGCGTGCACGTGCATACATGTATGTATACATGTGTGTTTGTTTGTATACATATCAAAGTGAATGTGCGTGTGTGTGTGTGTGTGTGTGTGTGTGTGTGTGTGTGTGTGTGTGTGTGTGTGTGTGTGTGTGTGTGTGTGTGTGTGTGTGTGTGTGTGTGTGTGTGTGTGTGTGTGTGTGTGTGTGTGTGTGTGGGAAGAAGGGCCACAGATGGTAAGACAAGGAATATCCTAACTATGTATGGTGGGTTCAATCCTACATCCAACACTCTGACACTGTACAGTAGCCGTAAGGAAGGAGGCAGAGGACTAGTGAGTGTGAGAGCCACTGTCCAGGATGAAACAAGATTCATAAGTACCTCAAGGACAAGGCCTCAACAGATGATGCACTCAGTGAATGTCTCAGACAATGGCAGACAGTGGAGAAGGTGCTGGAAATACCATCATGGAAGGACAAACTACTACATGGGATGTACATCTGTGCAGACTATGAACTGGAAGCCCCAAGGCCAAAGTGGGTAACACGCCCTAAGGTGGTTGAGAACGAGAGAGCCAAGCTCCTGGGAGTTCCAGATCCAGACCGACAAAATGGTGATGGTGAACCAACTGGACATTGTGTTGGTGGACAAACCACAGAGCACAGCGGTTGTGGTTGATGTGGCAATACCAAGTGATGCAACATCAGGATAAAGGAACACGAGAAACTAGAGAAGTACCAGGGCCTCAAAGATGAACCTGGGAAAGCCTGGAGAGTGAAGACATATGTGGTCATCAGGGCACTTGGGGCAGTAACCCCCAAACTGGAGGAGTGGCTAAACAGGAAAAATATCAGACATCTGAGTCCAGAAAAGTGCAGTTCTAGGAACAGCTAAGATACTGCACAGAACCCTCAAGCTCCCAGGCCTCTGGTAAAGGACCCGAACTTGGAAGGATGAGACCACCCGCAGAGGGTGAGGGGGGAATATTTTTTTGCACAATGTTTGTTTTTATTTCATCATTTATTTGTTTGTTTATTTAGTTTATCTTTTGTCATTGTTATTATGTTTTTCATGGAAAATGTTGTTCATATTATCTTGTTTTATTATTATTGATATCTAAGGAGGACCCACTTGAGAATCAGTTGGTTCATCTCAAGTGGTCTTCATCCTCCACAAATACAAGTAAATAAATTAATAAAATTATTAAAGATTAAAATGACACCATTTGCTGTTTCTTCTACACAAGAATACCACAAAGCTTTAAGCTCGAGTGACTAAATCCCTTCGCTGCTCCCTCTTAAAGCAGATCTTCTGTCTCAGAACACCTCGTCGCCCATCTCAATTTCCTGATGGGAGGCGATAACTTTTGCCATTAAAATTGACTCGCATACAGAAGCTAATCTCACTGATATATTTTGAACCCCAAGAATACAATAAATCTCCCTATTTTCTATTTTGAAGGGATCAATGACACAGAACTAATGAGGTGGTTCGGGGAAATCGAAGGAGTTGGGGTGAAAGTGAACAAAGTGTGAATGAGTTAAAATAGATATCTGCCATGTTGTAGAAGGTGCTTTATTACTGGGGACACGGGGACCTTTAGAAGATTTAGTTTCTTTTCCAGTGACATTGATTGTGTTGAAAATGTCTTTGTAAGTAGTCCAAATCATTCACCCCCCACATGCTCTCAGTCAATGTTCACAGGATCTAAAATTGGCAAGATTAGCACAAGCCTGATAAAAGTAAAGGAATAGATGGAAGGAAAGAGGAGGAGAATCAATGGAGAACAGTGTCTATGTGCAGAATTTAAATAAGAACAACAGCCACATCTCTGTCAGAGGCTTTGTTTTTGTTTTAGGTTCATCGGTGCTGAATCAAAAAGGATGAAGCAGTCTGAATTTGGTGAAACTCCTTGGGAACCTTTTACTCTGATCTCTGTTTTGGTTCCAAAGCACGCCTGTTATGCAGAGCAGAAGGTTAAGACACAAAGGTTTGCTGCTTGAAATGCCTCTCAGAGCGGAAGGAGGTGAACCACTACACCCTGCATTGTTTCCCCTTTGGTTAAGGTAATTTGAGGGTGTCATGAAGTGCCAGACACTGAGCCTCACCCTGCAGTCATGTCAGAGGATAATTGCAGCTGCTGCTGGTGTGGGAGGCCAGGATCCCTCAGCCTTGTTACAGGAAATGTGTCAGGTTACAGGTGTGAAAGGAACGGGGAGGGATTGCTTTGGGAGAGGTAGTACTTTTAATCATATATATTGTCCCGGGCCTTGCATTACAACTTTATGGACATTTTTACTGCCAGATCCTCACAAGGCCATTGGAAATCAGCTTTAATATACATTTATGGACAGTCCTTAAAGTGTTTGTTGACTCTAAGGGTCACAGTTTGACCAGGGGCTGTTTGGAGATTGTGACTCACATCAACATGGATCATAGAGATGTTAAACTCTGTTTTCCAAGCTGGCTTGCCATTAATCTCCAATGAAAGTAACTCAGTAAGCACATATAGGAAGAATAAATATCCTCAGTAGCTTGAAGTCTTTCCAGGGCCCTTGCTGTGGTCCTGTGTAAATCACAGTCTCCAGTGACTACTCATTAGAACACTTGTACGTGAAATCAACATACTTTTATATGCTATTGTTTGTCTCAAGCTTCTGAGTGAGTCAGTTTAGCGTTTAATTTGACCACTTGCCTTTACTGAATTGTTGTTCTTGCTGATTTGACTGTGATATTAAAGTAACACAGAGCAGTTTCCTGCTTCTCCACCCTACTAGTTGAAAGTGAATTAAAACTATTGTAAACAAATCTGCAGCACCCTGTTGTAACTAGCACTAACAAGCTAACACTAAGTTAGCCTCCTTTAGCTCCCTCAAACTAGTCTAGGCTGTGTCGATGTTCACTTCGGTTTTAGTTCTTTGCATTTCCTCCAAATACATTACTCTCTTACCTTTACTTCCAGGCTCCAACATGTCAACAGAAAAAGCAAACCTCTTCTTTTTGTGCTTTTAATTGATGATTGGCAAGCTGAAAAAGCTAACTGCAAGCATTACAGCTATAGTGCCTCATATAAAGCACCTACCCGCTCCACAAAACTGTTAAGTGTGGTTTCTGGCAGGCAGGGGGGCTGCAGAGTGGTGTCAAAAATGAAATCGGTAAAGTAAAAAAAAAAAAAAAAAAAAGTATGTTTAGTAACAGTGATGCAAAGGGCGTAATGGTCAAAACTGTCAAAAGCAGAAAGGCAGGTTATTGGTTTTAAACAACATTGAATAAAGGGAGTTTAAAACAAACTGGGCAAAAATCATGAACTTTGATGGCTGTGCTTATTCCAACAATTTTTAACGCTAGTAAATGGAATGGATTGTATAATAAAATAACATCTGACCTTTAATTATGTTACTGTTGGAAGCCCCACTTTTCCTTTGTACTTGCAATTACGAATCTCTTTTTATTCATGAAATACAGAACATCAATGATGTCATTAATCTCCAGAAGCAGTCTAGACATTTGTCACATTTACATTATTGCTTCTCGCTGATTTATTCGGACAATGTATCTGAGAGCCTTGGCCATTGTGCAACATTTGCCATTCACGCTAGAGTGAACAGTAAATCAAGGGAGGTATATTACCACGGAAGGTAATACATCTGAAATACCACTTCACACATCACCTCTCAAGCTGGGCCTGAAATGTCATCGTGTTTCTGCATCATGTGTGAACATGCAGAGGTGAAACTCAGTTTGGGGGGTTGGTTTGAGGGTCAGCTTCCTGATGCAGCTCTGAGCCGACGTAGGAGTCACAGAGCTGAGTTGGCATGTGTGTGTGCGCTGGGATGCAGCCCACTTCTCTGATCAAGGACCTCACTCGTCACTCTGCTGAATCCGTGATTGTGACTTTTCTTTGACACAATGCTGACTCACCTCTGACTGGCATGTTTGAATTACCAAAAAAGAACGGAGTCAGCTTCACACAAGTATAGATAGAAGTACATATTTTTGTCCAATCGAACGCTGCCGATGTGTGAAAAGTGCTAAAGGCAAAAAAGGGAGTCAGGATGGTTTCTCATCTCCTGCATTAGAGTGTGAGATGAGAGGCTGCTGCTTGACTTAAAGCTCCGTTAGCCAGTTCAGGATAATAGCTTTTATTATAAAGTTCTTTGGGCTTTAAAGTATATTTTGAACACAGGATGGATTTGATTAATCCATGCTTTCGTTCTTTTTTAAACACAGAAACAGTTTTGTTTACCTGTTTGTAGCTACAGTTTCGCCGACGGCTGCCGGCTTCTTCAGGCTGACGCTGATGGTGGCGCGTCACTTCCTTCTCCGTTTATCTGCGGGCAGCAGAGGACGCTGTCGCCCTCTACTGCCCACTCTCCCCTCTCCGACGATGCAGAAAGGAGTGCGAGAAAGAGGCAAATCGTAAACACACAAGAGCAGCAAAAGAAGAAGCAGAAAGTACAATAAAAAAGTCAGCCGTAACAGATCATTGCTTAAGAGAAAACCATATAATGGACTGGGACAGCACACGGATCATAACCACCGAACAACAAAAATACAAAAGATGGATCAAGGAAGCAATCGAGATAAGGAGACGTGGATGTGGGACCATGAATAGGGGCGACGGAGTTTACACGCTGGACCACGCATGGGACTGCATCGTCGGAGAGGGGAGAGCGGGCAGTAGAGGGCGACAACGTCCTCTGCTGCCCGCAGATAAACGGAGAAGGAAGTGGCGCGCCACCATCAGCGTCAGCCTGAAGAAGCCGGCAGCCGTCGGCGAAACTGTAGCTACAAACAGGTAAACAAAACTGTTTCTGTGTTTAAAAAAGAACGAAAGCATGGATTTAGAAAGACACAGCAAGAACACACCTAAGATGGATTTGATTAAAATATAAAAAACCATAGCTTATAATTTTAATAGCAACTGTAGCAAACTTCATTTTTTCCTCATTCTTTTTTGTTACAGCTAAGTTTTTGATGCAAAAATACAAAGAGGCTGTTTAGAATGAGCTGTTTTTTTTTATCTGCATTAAACCAAAGCTCTGCATTTGTAAGGAGTTCTAACTTGTGCCGTGTTGCAAATTAATAAGTAAGTATATTTTATTTATATAGCACTTATCACAGACATATGTAACGTCAAGAATGGCCTGATTTTGAGATCCCACAGGTCAAATGCACAGCCAGGTCAACTTACCCTGGCTATATGACACATCCTACAATCTTTTCCTGTCACAGGAGCCTCAAAGTCTGCATGCAGTCCCTTTAATCAGAGCCTACTTCCTCACACCAGCTGGACTGCAGAGATAATAAATGATAAACAATAAACATTTTCTCCTCCAAGATCCCTCACAGAGAAATAAACTCCTTTGTTCCCAGATGGAAGAAAAAGAGAAAATTTTATAATTAAAAATAATCATTGAACGAACTTTTGTCATCGCTAATTATAAATAATTAAATGTTTCACTGATTTGTGTTTAATGACATATGATTAGTATGTTTACTTGACGAGGTCATAACATTTGCACTCACAAGTAAAGTTAAGTTAATGCATGACACATAAGTAACCTTTTGCCTAGATTCAGAGTCTCTCCATCACAGAGGGTGTGTTCTGAGATATTTGGTAACATCCTCAACATGCCAACTTCTGGTTGGCTATTCAAGATAACATCAATCCGTTAAAACTAGTTTTACTCTGGTTTTTCCTTGAGTTCAACTTCAGACAAAACAGTTCGAACAGCTTAACAGTTCTTAAGCTTTAGACCGGCCATCTTTAGTAGACCTCTTTAACCAAGGATTTTGACACGTTGTCAAAACCTTAAACCTTTTTCGCACCTGCGAAGCTGAGAACAACAAGATAGTTTCCTGCAGAACAAAGCTGACTCAAAACTCCTTCAGAGTTATTTTTAAGACGCTCGGTTTCATCTATCGTTGTGACCCGGAGACATCTGAGGACTGATTTGGTCTCATCGAGGTTTCTCTGCAAACCAGGTGCAGTGGGGTCGTCGGCTCCTGGGCATCTCGGATCCAAACAGGGTCTCCAAACGGGTGAGGTAGAGCACAGCGAGATAGCGTCTGCATGTGGTTTTGATAATAACATTAACGCAAACCAAATTCTTTTATATCCAGAACTCAGCTCTGAGAACGGAGATTCTGCATACATTATATTCACACATAGGTTTCAGACCATCCCATAGCTCGCATCCACTCACAGTAAATAATAGTTTAAATAATTTGTCAAGTCTTAAGTGTTTGTAAATAAATTCTTACTTTGTTTATAAACCTGACTGTTTCTTGAATCAAAGCGAAGTGTGTATGATCTCTTAATGAATAAAATAATCTTAGAATCTTCTGACTAAAACAATTAGACCAAGCAGGTGACATTCAAGTTAAATAGAGTATCACCACTTATTGGTCACAAGTAGTGGTAATAAAATAAATAGCTTTTCAAGCAATTTACTTAACCCAATTTACCCTCTATTATCATTACACATATATCACAAAGTGCTTCACATAGATCAAAACAAAACAAAACATAGAGTCATAAAATCATAATGATAGATTAAAATAAAAAAAGTAATAAAATTACAAAATATCATAACACTAAGAAAAGATTATAACAAATTTCAGTTAAAAATAAGAAAACAAAATCAAAAGCAATCTAAAGGAAAACAAATGTTTCGTAAATATTTTTCAATCAGAGATACTACTACAAAAAATACAACAACTATAATAATAATAATAATAATAATAATAATAATAATAATAATAATAATAATGAGCCACTTGACCTTTCTTTGTGAACCCTTCCTGCGAAAAATATTCTTCCACATAAAAAAAATCTGTGTTTCGTCATAACAGAAAATATTAGAAGTAATGTTGAATTTTTGTAATTCTTCAAGAACACATGTTACACAAATATACTGCAGCAATTTTGACTTCTAAGGTTTTATGTATGGAGGCTGCATTCCATTTGTAAAATCTGTGCCTTTTAGCATTTCTGTATGTAGAACGAGAATGCAGCCCTCACTAGTACGCCGATAGCTCAGCTCTATCCAAATCCACCTGAATAAATGCATTCCAATTGAATTCAAAGGCACTCCCATTTGTTTCCATCAGATTCACATGCTTGCATGATGTTCTGATATCTTAGATTTGCTTTAGTAAAAAAAATAATGTTTTCTTAGTCCAGCTTTTAGAGTGTTGCAGCTGATTTTTCTCCTTGTGAGACAAATTGCCCTTCATACCTTATATTTTTTCATTCTTTAATGCTTGGATGTTCCTCAGTAGTTTTTCTTGAACGGTTAATGATTCTCCTTTTAGTTCTAACAAATTAGATCAAAGGCAGCTGGACATCTTCTTTGATTCTTGAAGACATTTTTGTTTTATGGAAGGAGCCTTTTGATCTGATATGCAGGATTTCTATGTCCTGGATGCCCGATAATCCCTTCTGTCTATACAGTCTTGTCACAAGTAGCACTGCTCTGACCCAGATTAATGATACAAACATTTCACCTAGCATCCAGCTGGAGCCGGATGCACACCTGTCACAGTCTTCTCATCAAATGTTGGCTCTGTCGGCTTTGGATTTTAGATATTTTCTTTTCCATGTACAAAGGCTGATAGTTGAATTCTTAGTGGGAATATTTAAAATTAGACACATTGTTTATACAGCAAGCTTTTGTCGTAACACATTCTCACACCTTAAGAGTCGGAAACAAATGCTTGGTCAGCCACCCTCCACGTCAGACCCCAGACACCAAAAGTGCCCTTTTTCGTTACTTATGTGCGAAAAGGGTTTTTTTCCCTTTTGTAACTGCAGATCCTAATGCAGCGTAAAACTGACGTGATTAGATATCCGATGATGCGGCACAGAACCAGCTCGTTTAACCGCACTTAAACCTTAACGTTTCACTATTTATAACCTTCCCCTCACCCTCATCCTAACCTTAACCCTCATTTAACCGATGCGGCACCGAACCAGCTCGTTTAACCACACCTAAACCTTAACGTTTCACTATTTATAACCTTCCCCTTTCCCTCATCCTAACCTTAACCCTCTTGCTACCTAAAATGTTACTCTCACTGTGATCAAGCATTTGTTTCCCATGCACTCTGACTCTGACAGTCAGAGTCTGACTGTGAATTTTCGTATTTGCCGCCCAAGGGGAACGTTAGAACATACCATCTGGTGAGGGGGAGCTTACACATACCCTCTACTTTTAACCTCCACCGTGGTAGTTGAAACCTCCCCCTCACGTTGGCTCGGTCCAAACTCCACCAATAACGAGGCGGCTCCCACCGTTCACTTCATAGAGCCGGCTTTTAGAGCGACCGACACATCACTAACGTGTTCGCTAGCAAGATGGTTAAGGTTAGGATCGGGGCGAGGGGAAGGTTAAATAAGAGGATAAGGTTAAGGTGAGGTACAATGAGCTTGTTTGGTGCCCTGGCTGCAGACATCCCATCGCGTCAGTTTTACGCTGCATTGGGATCTGCAGTCAAATAAGGGAAAAACCCCTTTTCGCACATAAGCAGTGAAAAAGGGCACTTTTGGCGTCAGGGGTCTGACGTGGAGGGTGGCTGACCAAGCGTTTGTTTTTGACGCGCTGGGAGTGAGAATGTGTTGTTTGTCGTGGTGTTTTTTTTAATAATTTTTTGTCCCTCAGTTGCTGGCTAGCGCATATGTTTAATAATAATTCTTATTGTTGAACCAAAGAGGTTTGAACGAAGGCAACTGGACTTCTTTGGCTTCTTGAAGATGTTTCACTTCTCGTCCGAAGAGCTTTGTCAATTCTGACTGGAATATGGGAGAGTCAAGCTGATAAATGGTATCTGTTGCTTAACAAGAAGGAACTACCTATGAATAACCCTCCTCCCTACCTCCTGAAGAGTCGTTGGAGTTGTTAGGCTCTATTGTGTGGGGATCGTTGTATTGATTAAATGTAAGAGTGTTACCTAGACGGAAACTGTTTGGGATTTAGGTTCATAGCTGCATTATAGGTGCTGAAAAGATGTTATTGGTGTTTATCTTTATTGTTGACATTTACGGACATTTTTGTCATATATAAAACCAAAAAAGTATTTTGAAATTTAATATAAATTTAGATTTTTCCATATTATTTGTACTCTTTTTGCATATGATATATTTTGTAACCAAGGGGTCAAAAAGTGTGGACCCAGTTGAAGATGAGGGGAAATAAAGGAAAAAAAAAGTTTGGACGTTTTATTGTTTAGTAAAGTTATTTTCCGGGAACCCTTTGTTGTAAAGTTGGAAGTCCAGACAAAATGTATTTTGTTTGTTTTTTGCTTTGGTTTTACATTTTAACGATTCACAGGTCTGTGTTTGGTGGCTTTTATAGAACCCAAAATATTCCACTTAGAATGATCAGGTGGAAGGACTCGGCTCAAAAATGAAAGAAAAATCAGCCAGAGTCAAAGTAAAATAGAGAGAAGAGAAAAGAAAACCATTGAAAGACCTTCAAAACAATCCCCCTAAAAAGTTATTTCTCATTTCCACTTTCAAACATCACAAGACGGTCTAGAAAATGCAAGGTGACTTGGGACTTTTGAACAGGTGCAAGGTGACTTGGGACTTTTGGACAGAACGGTGTACCTTCTGTTTTAGGAGTCTCACAGGTTAGGACAGCTGTTCTCATTTTTGGTGCTTTAAGCTATAAAAGGATCAGTGGAAATACTAAAGTGATTTTCTGTGTGTTTCAAGGTAAAATACAATCAGCTGTTGTTGCCATCGAGGACACATGCAGACATACGTGAAATGATCTGCCTTACTGTCCTGACAAGACATCGACCCTGAAATAAAAGAAGCAATCATCAAGGCTTCGTCGGGCTAAAGGTATTTGCAACCTCTCAGTTCTGAAACTCTATCTTTTAGAAAATCTCATTTTAGACTGTGAACTATGACCTTTAGTGAGAAAAGCTGAATCCCTTTCTAACGTAAAGATCTCTCACACGAAGAGAAAAACCAGCTCCTCGCTGACATCCTGGTCCCTTTTCATATTTTCATCAACCCAAGCCTCTGCCTCCTTCCAACTGTCACACCACCTAACCGACTTTCCCTTTTCTCTGTTACCTTTAATCATTTCCATGTAATGGGTCACCATTACAGGGAATAAAAGAGAAAGCCCAATGTATCTACACTGTACTGCAGCACAACACGCAATTTACATAGAAATTGCCAAATTACCCAGCGTGCTTAAAGCCGGTGGACGCCATGATTCAAAGTGACTATTGTGAGTAACCGCAACCTGACTTCAACGGCCTCCAGCCAACACAAACTAGAGAGCAAGTGGTCAGCCAGCAGCAGGGAATGTGCTGGTTCAGCAGGTTGTTGGTGTATTGTCATCAAGTATCATACGTCCTCTTGCCCTTCTGAGCATCGATTCTCGCTACCCTTCAGGCAAGGGGAGGATAAAATCCTCCATACACAGCACACAGGAAAAAAGTGAAAATACTCACATATTTCAATGCATCTGAGAAAAGGGGAAGGCTTCATGCACACATTTTAGGATCTAAGTGAACAGATTGAATATAAAATCAGAGTCTGCATCAAACACCTGAACCCCCTCGCTAATTTGGGCCAATCCGCTCTCTCCTTCGATGTGGAGTTGATTCAGAACAACCCACCAAAACCTAATTCGCACAATTTGCATCGAAATATCTTAATTACGAATGCAATCTGAGCTAGGTGTAGATGGCCAGAAGAAACACGCATTTGACTGTAAAACAATAGATTATCTCCCACGAATATGATCACTCGCTTTCTCCAGTGCAAATCTTATAAAAATATATCCGTGATCATTTCCATAAGCATGTGGATTCACATTTACATAGAGATGAATCCCGATGCAAAGCAGCACATGGTTGGAACAGGTCCTCTGACTGCACGGCTGCATCAACAATCATCGACTGGAAGAATCATAATTATCAAACTTGTCAATCAAGCGCTGTGCAGGAATTTAGTGGAGAGAAGGAGAGAAAAACAAAATCCCCGGGTTTCTTAGATGAAACTAAACACCAGTAAACAAATACTCAAAATCAAATAGAAGATACATGGAATTTATTATATTATTTACTTTTTTAGTTGATTTATTTTGGTATATGAATGAGTTCAGGGTTACATCACTCACCACGGAACGTTCATTCCAACACTGATTTTCACCCTTCTGCAAACAGACTTTTCTGTATAAAATACAAATGTTATTAGTTTCTGCAGGCAGCGTTGTGACAATTTTGCAGATGGAGCTTGAGGGACAAAGCATATCAAATAAGATGGAATTAAGTGGTGAAATTAATCAGGATTTATTTTTATGAATGCTATGACGAGCATAAAGCTAATCGTATTGTTGGAAAATGGAGGGGATCTAAATTGAGGTTAAACAGTTCTTGTTTCTGGAACAGTTAAATGGATTATACGCAGATGTGACATCCTGTTTGTCTACATTGTACGCTGTATCGTCACTTCAGACCTTACCGGTATTTCTAGAATACTTGTGTTTTAGTTGTTACCCTGCTCAGAAACTTCTGATTTAAATCAGTGGTGATTAAAGGCTTTTGCAGACCTTGATGACCTGCTTAACAGGTGATTAAACCATTGTATTTGGTGTGATGAAGCGGGGAATCAAATAAACCTGCTGGATAACAACTGACCAATCACAGGGTTGAGGAGGGAAGGTGGTAGACGGATGCTGGACAAAGATTTGTTCAGTCATTTGTTTTCCCTCGTTTATCGTGATCTGGATCGATCACAACCAACCCCGGCAGAAACGCCCAGACAACCCAGCAACCTCCAACCTCTCCATCCGTAGGCCCCAAAGTGTTCCCTGGTTGACCGGATGGCAGGCCATGCCTGAAAAACCTCCTCCAATTGGACACCCGTAGCCATTTTTCTACTATAGGAGTTCTGGGAAATTTTTGGGATGGGAAAATTGACCAATAGATACAATGGCTTGGTCCTCTTACCATCTGTCTCCATTCAGCCCCTTCAGCACTTTACAAGGATTTTGGCATGTCGTGACTGCCAAAAGCAGTGAGTGATGTCACTGATCAGCACCAAAAGGCACCCATGCACAGTACTAGCATGAAAAGTTTAAATATGTCAAAGTACTGCGTAATTTATTTCAACCAGAATAAGCGCCAGTTATTATGGTGCTCTGTGAGATGACGGTGCCACGAATTACGTTGTTGTGGGTGAAGTACGTTTATTAAGGGAGATATGAAAACACTGCTCATCTTCTTTTCCTTCCATTCCGCTTCATTCCAACTTTACAAATGCCGGTTGTTTCGGCGATGTCTGCTGATTTCCTTTCCTACTGAGTTGCAGCCAATCAGCATGAGTGAACTAAAGGTTCAGCTCAGCGACTCTACCGGGTCACGTCGAAGTACCTACCCCAGCTCAGATTCTCTGTTGGATC
Source organism: Nothobranchius furzeri (assembly GCF_043380555.1). Classification (NCBI taxonomy): domain Eukaryota; kingdom Metazoa; phylum Chordata; class Actinopteri; order Cyprinodontiformes; family Nothobranchiidae; genus Nothobranchius; species Nothobranchius furzeri. The sequence goes on along the minus strand of NC_091744.1, from coordinate 75,714,977 downwards.
ATGACACACATGTGTGGTGTAAAGTTCCTGTAACATTTCCCTGAAGTTCTGGAAGTGGAACACGCCTCAGGAGACCTTCGGATTAGATGCCAGTACCTCCTCAGCTGGTTGCCTTTGATGTGGAGGAGCAGCAGCACTACTCCCAGGTGTCTGACGTAGTCACCCAATCTCTGATGCTTAGATTAAAATTTTACATTATAATCAATATTGTTTCAAAGAATTAAACAACTCAAAATAAAAGTTTTTGTTGATTTTTGAACACGAACACAGTAGAATCTGACTCTTGTGCATTAACTCCTCTGACGTTAAAGGTTAAATTTCAGATGTAACCTTTCCTTTCCACCAGATGCAAAAGCATCATGAAAAGGTTGTGAAACATACTTTGTGGCAATTAGCCAAATTTATAGTAGATAGGTTAATTTCCTCCGGCTGCTAAGTGTCGCGTCTTGGACTCATTGCTTATGATTGGAGTCATTTTTTACACACTATACCCTTATAGAACAGTTCAGATCCCGCCAGACAGGGAGCCAAACATGAAAGCAGAGTAAAACATCTGGAGACTTTCTAAATAAAAGTCACGTGCAGAGGTCCACTTGCCTAACTAGTAAACACGTACATCATTTCCTGTGAAACCTCCGTAGCGGAGGTAAATAGAACAGAAAATAAACCGCAGACCTTTTCGGATACATGCAGCCGTGTTTCTCCTTGCTTGTTATTGTGTGAATCACATGTGGTGTTGCAGTTCTCCCGTCATTTTGTGACCTTGCGGGAGCAGCTGGGTGAAACACCTTAGCTGACGTTTCACTTCTGAAACACTCTCGGTTGGAGGAGAGCTTGCGGATAAAACGCCTCTATTGCGTTACACGCCGCTCACGCGTCTGGTGAAAATAAGAGGTTATATTCACACCTGATGATTAAAACTGCAGAATCTAAAACTCACACCAGAATGTAAACTAAAGAATATTCATAGTTTCTTCCAGCCTCAGTAAACAGTGGCACGTGCATGGTCACATTAAATCTTAGCACCTATGGGTCCCCCCCCCCCCCCCCCCTCTGCCTCTGAATTTCATTAACTTCTACTTTGTCTTGACAAAGAACATTCTAAGGTTCTGACCCCCCAGCCCCACAACAGTGTTTGTGACAAAGCCGGGCTTTGTGCCACCTCTGCAGGCACGCAGCCTGGATGCCGAGCCTTTATGCTGCCAGAACCCCTCCAGTCGTTGACTTATCCCCTCGTTTTGCCCACCATGGCCTGTATTCATTCAGCTGTGACTAAGTGACTCTCCCACATGTTTCATAATCAAATCATGTGCAGGAAGTCCCTCACACTGTGGAGCCAGGAAAGAATGCCAGTTATGTCTCACCAGTTCTTTAGAACAGAGAGAGTATTTAGTCGCTTTATCATCTGATGTCTGGCAAAAGGTCTCGCCACATCTGGGCGTATGCAGCAAAGTTCTGCTTTTACACATAATATAATCCAGCAGATTTAGTAGCCTCCTTAAAAAAACTGTTTTCTGCTGAACACTAACATGACAGGAAGCCGGAGATGTGGAAAATCTGTGCAAATACGAAAAACGTGTTTCTAACACCTTAAAAAAATTGACAATAGCATGTTTTGAAGTAAATTAAAAGTACGGAGCGCTGGTTGCAAAGAATACATTAGGAACTTCAATTTAGTTTAAAATAAAATGAGTAAAAATACATTTTTGCAACCAACTTTAAATATGTTAAGGTTAATTTAAATGTTAAATTCCAATCAAAAATTCCATAAAATGAAGTCCTTCCAAAATAAAAGTCAGGAGATCCCATATTTTACAACTCAGACAGTTGTTATTTGCATGGTCGTGCCAATTCATATAATGAGAAATAATTCCTAATGTGTCAGGAAACACACAAACATACAATCAAGGGGTCTCGTCTTGCCAGGTTTTTGATTTATATCTGAAAATGTGTGTCAGCTAAATATGTGTTTAAAATGACCATGGCCACTCTTAGACTTTAACATTTAAAGGCAAACTTCATTGTTTAATTTAGATTTGTAGTATTTGATTTAACCTGATGCATCTTGATCTAATTTTAAATATTTAGAATAAATATAAATAATATGCATTTCTTACTTTAGATTCTACATATTAAAGCCCTGTCTACATGTAGCTGGGTATCTCTCAAAAACAAAGATATTTTTTTATGATTCGGCCTGTCATCCACACGAAAACGCATCTTTACGAAACAAAAACTTATCTTTTTAAAAACTCTGACTAAAGTAAAGATTTGCATTTTAAGCATTTCTGTGTGGACAAAAATAACCAGAGTTTTAGGTTCCATAACGTCATTGTCTGTGACGAAAAATCTGACGGCCCAAGTGTGACCTGTGTTTACTCTCCAACATGGATGCCCTCGGAGCTGTGCTCGTGTTATCAAACAACATTAGTTAAACTAGTTATTAAACTACATTTAAGAGCAATTCTACCTCTTTATCTGTCCACACAAGCGAACCAGGTGCCATGTTTCATATTTTGTAGAAGTTGAGCAGGAAGACAAAATGGGAACCACTGCCACCTACAGGTCTGGCATGCTTACGAATATGCTTTAATGCACTTATGCAGCCTGGCCTGCTAGACCCGTCCTCCGTTTCTGCACAGAGAACTAGTCTGGTTTCTCACAGGTGGAGAGGCACATGAGGGGCGGGACTAGCCAGCTCAAAAATAACCAGGCAAAAAAAGGCAGAAATGCTAATTGTGCCGCGTGATGCTGTAGTTTTTTTAGCTGTAGTCCAAAATGGCGTCTGGCGACGTCGCAAACATGTTTTTTTTAGAGGAAAGGCGTTTAGCGCTTCTACTTGTTGCTGTTTTAAAGACATGTTCAAGTAATTTAGAACAGAGGAAAGAGTTGCTGCGAACTCTGCTTCAGACGCCATCTTCATTGCTTGTGAGAAACTCAGCGTTGTGATGTTTGTGTGTGACTTACGCTGCTCAGCGCTGATTGGCTCGATTAGAATTCTAAGGGGGTGGGGTTATTTGAAAAGAGGAGTTCCCAGACCCAATGCTTCTCATTAGGAAGCATGGGGCTGGCTGGTCAGGCAACTTATGCAGTTAACTCATTCACTGCCAATCGTCATTTGCATAGTTTTACTGTGTGGGCATTGGAACGAGTCCCCACACTGTGAGAAAAAACATCTCAGCTCTAAAGCCGATCTTCATCCACATACATCACATGTCACGTGATCAGGAAGCAGAAAATCCACATACATCACATGTCACGTGATCAGGAAGCAGAAAATCCATGTGTTAGGAGATCGTTTTGGGCCGCTGCTGTAAAATAAGGTGAGGCGCGAACCAGAAAAGCTTCTGCCGATCACAATTCGACAACGGATTATAAAAGAATGGATAACGCTCGAAATGCACAGATTCTTCTTGATGTAAGAGGTGAGTCTCCGCTTTGTTTTGTTAGGTTTGGCGTTGACATCATCATAGAGCACAACGCTCTGTGACTCTTTAAAAAAACAGTACATGCTGAAAAACGCTGGCAGAGAAGGGCTTTTCTGATCAGAAAACGGCTGGCAATGAATGAGTTAAGTGTGGATTAATGGATTGAGTTTTTTCGAAAAAAATAAAAATAAAAAAGGGCGAAGGGAGGATATTCGTTTAAAAAAAACTTCACTGTGTGGACAAGGCCTAAGCCTAGGGTCCTCCAGGTGGGGGACCCTGTGACATTAGTTCCTTAACAGGCCCAAAACAACCCTCACACTACAGAAGAAATAGTAATAATTCCAATCAAATTAATAACCCAGCACCACAAGGCCATTTAAACTATTTTACCATTAAATACCATTTTTACCATTTTTTTGAGGAATAGGCTTCAAATATTCACAGGGTTGAATAGAATATTTTTTTAATATCTGTATTCAAATAGAAACTTTTATGACTGAATGAGGGATTACAGTTACTCAGAATGTCACACCCATTGAGCTAAACAGGACTAAATGTAATTATTTTTGTCAGAGTATCGCTTTATAAATGGAACTCCATGTAAGAACAATGACAGCATAATTTTTACTTGAAAGAAGTCAAAAAATTTCAGCAAAAATTAGCGAAAGATTCTAAAAGGCATACTTTGACCATTAACCCTCCTCTTCTGTGTTTTTGGATTTTATTTTAGGTGCCTGAGCTCATTCAGGATGTCGTTAAAATCTATGATATGATATTTTACGAGTGACCTTTTGTAAGGATTCAATAACATGATAAAATAATGAAAAATGCTGCGGGATATATTAACGGTTGTGCTGAAATGTAGATTTGATGACAATTTGATTTCACAATTTAAGATAATTAAATCTGACCAGCTGCTCGTGTTGCGAGATGAGGATTATCTTTACTCTGACATAATCTCAAACATTTCATTTAACGGTAAATGATCTTTAGAAACATTTCTTCAAAATATCCAATCTGTGACAAACTTTTAGAACTAGAATGAACAAATTACCTCGGATAGCATTTAGAGATTTGTGTACACAGCTGGGACTCTTTTTTCCTTGTCTGTCTGGGTAGTGAGTGTGTGTTGGCGTGTCCATGGAGATGATCCTCCCTCAGCTTGCCTGGAATGTTTGCAGTGTGCACAGAGGAAGAAGCTCAGACCTGGGGTCCATGCTCAAACCTGCCTTGGGCCCCTGCAGCTACACAGCTGCCTGCTTTGATAATAAGCACATCTGGAAGGAAACAGCAGCACATATAAAAGCGAAGGCACCCATTTTTGTCATTTACTGCACAATAGTGATGTCACAGGTTGCAGCCCACTTGCTAAAATCATATGTGAAGAGCAGAAAAGAGAGGCTGAAGATGATTGAGCAGGAAGAGCGGAGGAAGAACATATGTGAGCACTTAAAGGGTGATTCAGCAGCCCCTTTGATTTCTCCCCATTAGTGTGATTACCGCTGGCTTGGTCCTCTGGTTAAAGAAAAAGACTTTCTTTTGCAAAAGAATCGACAAAAAGCTAATTAAGAAAATGAAACTCTCATTCTATGTTTAAGCAAGAAATGAGGTTGACAGTGATGAGATATAAAAGACAGATGCTCAGCAGGAAGAGCGAGCCGAGAATGAAATGCAGATAAGGAAAATTGCATAAGAAAGCAACGTCGGAGGGCTGGAAGTGTGGTTTGGACATGCATAACCCAGTTTGGCATTGTTTTTAATCTCTGGTGTGTGCAGCGTGTCATAAACCGGTGCAGTGCATAAACAGAAAGGAGACCAGCTGCAAGTGCAGCCTTTGCAAACCCTCTGAGACAAAAAAGTTCACATATGACCCCACACACACCTCATTAACATGACCTGCTTTTGCCCATACAGCGCTCTGTGCACATCTCTGCTTCCTTTATACAAGCACAAACTCTGAAAGACACCTTTGGTTTATCTCCTTTGTGGAATATGCACACAAGTACTTATTGCATGGATTTTCAGAAGTAGCTTGTGGTTTGTTTTATGACTTCTTGTCAAAAAGAAAATTCACCACATGAAGTTAAGGATAGCAAAGAGCTGGAAAGAATTAGGTCTTGGAATATTTGACTTTTTTTTCTCTATACGCTGGAAATCTTTCCAACAGCGAACAGGCACTGGAACCAATGTGAAAAATATGATTCCAAATTTAAAAGAGATGTGGTGTAAAATGAGAACACTTATTTAAAATAAAATAAAACTTTCCTTTCCTTTTCTATCTTCTAGTTGAAATTAAGTGGAAAACTGAAACAGCTCTGCTCTGACAGCAGCACTCTCATTAAATTGGAGGTTAACTTCTTTATCCAATCACGCATCCACTGGGAGTGTTTTTACTTTTTAGCTAAATTGAGCCTTTTGGTTTAAACCTCACTGTGACAAATATTCTCCAACATGAAAAAAAAAAGTAGAAAATCTATAGAGTACAGTAAAACCCTTTAGAAATCATATCAAAAAATGTCAGTTGTCTCCTTCAGTTTATCACTCTGTGTGAGATTATAAAGGGGATTAGAGAGATTGGTGTTGTAGCAGGCCTGTGGCTGACAGTAAAGCTTTAGAGAAACAGTGCACCAGCATGTTACTGGCAAATTAAAGGTGCAGGAAGCTCTTTTAATCAATACATTTTCAGTGGTCTAGTGGGAATGAATGACTTGTAAATTGTACTCTGGGGATTAAAAACTGGTGCAGCTTTTCCAGGAACTAGAAGTGAGCCTCATCACAGCTGAGCTTCAGACGGCAGGTTTGCTGATATAAGGTCTCCAACCTTGGAGTAAAAATGGACCAGGCTCTGAAGATGGATGCCCAGGTCAATAACACAGTTAAATCATGTTTTTACCAACCAAGACGCATCTCAAAACTAAAACACATCCTCAGTGTCCGTCTTCTGAAAGCTGTGGTCCACACTTTCATCACTTCAAGGCTGGATTACTCTAATTCCTGCTTATACGGCATCAGTAAAGCAGCTCTTTCTAGACTTCAGCTGGTCCAGAATTCAGCAGCTAGGTTGCTGACTGGAGCTGACAGAAGACAACACATTTCTCCAATTCTGAAATCTCTCCACTGGTTGCCCGTGCACTTCAGGATAAACTTCAAAATTATGCTTCTGACTTACAAATCCTTGAACCATCAAGCTCCTCCATATCTGTGTGAACTTGTCCATTACTACAACCCGCCGCGTGCACTCAGGTCTGAAGATAAGCTCCTCCTAGCTGTTCCGAATGCACGTTTAAAAAGCCGTGGAGAGAGGGCTTTCTCTGTCTGTGCACCGAAGCTGTGGAACGCATTACCACTGCTAGTGAGGCAAGCACCAACAGCTAGCATTTTTAAATCACGCCTGAAAACTCACTACTTCAACCTAGCGTATACCACATAATTATGAACCTCACTTACATCTGCACTGTTTAAAAAATGGAATTCACAATATCAACTTCCGTACTATTGAGGTTCTTCTTAAAATGTTTCTCTAATTTTTAATTTCCCTGTGTCTTATTGATTTTTAGCTGTTAGTTTGGGGGATTTTGTTGTATTTCTTTTTTATCCTTTACCTGTGTTGGTCCGACATGATTGTATAACGTGGTTTAAATGCACTAACATTTTTGGTGTACAGCGCCTTGTTTGGTTGTAATGCCATGTTGAATGCGCTTTATAAATAAAATTGGACTGGATTGGATGTTTGGACATTTCGCCCCAGATTGGACAACAGCAACACAACTTTACCACTGACTTGCAACACTGATGTTTTATCTCTGTATAACACAAGTCTGGAGGAGTTCTGCCCTGTGGTGAAGTTGCTAATGCTAACGGTTAGCTTCTACTAGCCATGACGTTCTTTGCTGTTTCCTGGATGCTAAAACAACTGTCTTCCCCGTCGTGAGTCAAGATCTGTGAGTCCATGAATGTTAAGTGACAGTGTGACAGATCTTTCAGGCTTTCTACAGTTTAACTGTCTGTTTTCTATTAGAAGCTAATAAAAGAGATAGGTGTAGGAGACTATTTTTATGCTCAGCCTGCACGAAAGATTATAATGAGAAATAAGAGTTTAAGCATCTGTGGAGCCTGTAACCCTCTAGCCTGGATGAAACACCAAACTTCAAGTAGTTAAAAACACAAAGAGACAAGTTTAAACCACTATGTATTTAAAAAAAAGAAAATATTTTGGAATGTTGCAATGCACATTAAATTACTTCAGCATAAAAACCTGTTGCCAGTCAATATTTACAATAATTACAGGAAGAATTCATCACAAACGTGTGACTTTAAGGCTGAAAATACAATCCAAACACATTGACAAGAGTGCAGGTGCTAGCTATCACAATGTGTGCAAATTAGTGTCAAGAAAAAAAAGCTAACTTTCCTCATAAATACAAAAAAACTCAACTTATAGTTTAAGGCTTAGGAGTGTGTCACTGGGATGCACAGAACACAAGGTGAGACCATCGAGCTGCATCACATACAACTCCACATTTGTTCATATTGAGGTGAGAATAAAACAAATGCATCACCCAGAGTTCTCCTTAATGCAGGAGGCTTAAAGCCAGGAGAAAATATCTAATGGGAGGCTTTTTAAATTTTTATTATACATTAAGTAGGCAACGCATTCTATTCACAAGAGGTAGTTAAGTTGGATAATTCAAGACTGCTGTATAATCAATTATGCGCAGGTGAACCAAAGCTCATCGTAGCGTGCAGGCAACAAATCCATCACCTGTGCACGCAGAGTCCTCACAGCTGGCTGTACTTTCCTTTGCAATGCAAAATGTGTTTGTACAATCTGTCTATCCTGTCCTGGAGAACCCCCGCGTGCTCGTCGGAGAGAAATCCTAATTCTTGTGACAAAGGCTCGCTGTCTCTGTAGAGCTCCAGCAGCCGCTGCCTGCAGTCTCTGCGCCTGTGCAGCTCTGCCAGGCGCTGCGTGGTCCTTCTCCTGAACACGCACACGGAGCTCAGGACTGAATTGTGATATTTCTCCCACATGCTCAACACGCGAAAGCCGTGCACGAGTCCGGCCTCGTTGTCTATGAACACAAGGTCACCGCGGGGGGTTTGGAGGAGGTTGTTCGTGTCCCTCTCCATCACGCGCGAGTCCCACTGCAGGCTGAACAGATTGCTGACGAGTCTATCGAAGTTTGCAGTCAGGTAATCGAATATGATCAGGTCGGTCCATTGCATCAGCTGCAGCAGCTCCTGGGTGGACTTGTTCCTGAGCCCCTCCAGCGCAGGATGCAGCCCGCTGCTCTGCTGCCTGAGCGGCGCAGGAGTAACGACCCCGGTCAGGTTTGAGATCCACTCCGTGAGGGAGACCACGGCTCCATCACTCCACTGCAGCCCGCCGACCCGCGTCCTCACGGCGGCCCACTGCTCGCTGTCTCTGCTCAGCCGGGACAGGATGAGAGGAGGCAGGTTTGTGATCCCCAGCAAACTGGCAAGGTAATACGTCAAAGTTTCTCCTTGCACCTGGTCCGCGTTTATCCCATAACGCACACACGCCTTGGTCCCGTCAGCCAATGTGGCCAGCTGATTGGATATCCTGCCGCATCCAGGCTCAAGCCTCATTACTCGTGATGCCCTAGCTTTCTGCCTCCAATCCCGAGCATATTCCTCTGTGAACCCGACAGAGAAGAGATCTTCCAGCCATTTACTCCAAAATATCCCATCATCAACCGGATCCTCCCATCCAATTGACATCTTCTCACCATTCGCGTGATAATTCCGACTTTCCGCGGGTGCAGCTTGACTAGTGAGATTGTGAACCTTAAATCTCGCCCCCAAGTGCGGTATGTGTGCCGCTGGAACAGCGAGCAGAGCTCGGAAAGTTTTCGTGGAGAGGTCCTCTGAAAGACTTTGGTGCACAGACCCTCCGTCCGCTCCAGAGAACCTCCGCTTGTGTTGCTCCAAGCGGCTCTCCAGTGCGCTCCACACGTAGAAAATACTGGCGAGGGCGCACAGTATGAGCAAGGCGAACAAGTTAGCTGAAAGAGCCCTCATGGTGAAGATAACCTTCAGACCACGGGTTTTAGCTGCGCTCAAACGGAGCCGATCCTCTTCGGTCCGCAGTTGAAGCGGTGCGGCTCTGAGCGGTGCGCCCCGCGTCCCGGACCGCCTCGACGCACCGCTGAAACGCTGGCGGACTGCTTCAGATCACAATAAGGAGCAGGTCTCCGGTCCTGCGCGGATCTCATCTGTCCAGATGGCGACAGAAACGGAACGTGTTGAGTCCATGGTGGATGTAATCAAATATAGATGTTCTCTTTTTTGCCCATTGGCGTCACAAGGGCTTTCCGTCCATTGACGCCTCTCTACCTCTCATCTTCCTCTTCTCTCCACCGGGCGCTGACTGAGTTTGATTTGTGGTGGTGTAGGCTCGCCGAGAGACACAGGCGGTTAGACACGTGACTTTAGCCTGGGGTGGTGGGCGGATCGTGGGAAGGGGGGTTCAAAAAGGAGAGGAGCAAGTGCACCTTCCGTAACGCGTTTTGTGTGTGTGTGTGTGTGTGTGTGTGTGTGTGTGTGTGTGTGTGTGTGTGTGTGTGTGTGTGTGTGTGTGTGTGTGTGTGTGTGTGTGTGTGTGTGTGTGTGTCAGCGGCCATTATAATAATGAATACAATGCACATGCGGCCTGATTTTAATCTCACATTTTAGGGAAATTCAAATCTGTGTTTAATCAAAAAATGTTTACGTTTCTGTGTTTGGCAAAGGGTTTTATCCAAAGTGATTAACAAGTAAAATGGAACAAGGCAGTTATCGAGGCTAACAATAAAAATGAGGCTCTGCAGGTGGGTGACAGTGTAGAAATAAGAGTGCGAGCATAGAGGGACGTGCACAAAGAGAGTCCAGTAGATGCTCACCTCACAGGCTGGGAGACCAGTTAGTATTGCAGCAGATGAAACTCAAAAATTTGAATATCGTTCAAAAGTTACTAATAAATGAGATAGACTCCGTGCAAAGCCAGATATTTCAAGCCTTTTTTCGTCACAGATGTGATGATTTTGGTTTACAGTTTATGAAAACCCCAAATTTAAAATCTCCGACAATTAGAATAATAATCAATATTCTAGACTCAAAGTGTCACTCTAATCAGCTCATTTATCCAAAACACCTGCAACGGGTTCCTAAGCCTTTAGATGGGCTCTTGGTCTATGTTGGATTACTCAATTAAATGAACTTTTGCACCATTTATTCATTTTTCATGTTGCATTTGTAGTTAAAGCATGCAGGAGCTTACAGCATCTGAGTATTGTATTAGACTTGGTTGGACTTTAATTTGTCAGATATTTACATAAGGGATAGGGGAGTGGAAAACATTTAGCAGCTTTTAAAACTAATTCAAAAATGAAGCACAAAATACCAAAATATAGTCTAAGTCACACCCATCCTCTGGGTCGTGGGTCCCTGGGAGAACAAAAAAATGAATGAAGGTCATTGGGGCTATACAAGCTAATATTTCTGATGTCATGATAATAGAGGGTAAATTGGGTTAAGTAAATAGCTTGAAAAGCTATATATATTATTACCACTACTTGTGACCAATAGCTGTGCTACTCTATATAAATAGAATGTCACCTTGCCTGCTGGTCTTTATTTTTGTTAGTCAGAAGATTCTAAGATTCTTTTATTCATTAAGGGATTGTACACACTTCTCTTTGATTCAAGAAACAGTCAGGTTTATAAACAAAATAAGAATTTATTTTTAAGACTTGACAAATTGTTTAAACTACTATTTACTGTGAGTGGATTCGAACTAAAGGATAGTCTGGAACATATGTGTGAATATAATGGATTCAGAATCTCCGTTCTCAGAGCTGAGTTCTGGATGGAAAGAATTTGGTTTGCAAATAGCTATAAAGTTGTTATTATCAAAACCACATTCAGACGCTATCTGTGTGTCTATTTTACCCGGATTAAGAGACCCTCTTGGTGGATCCGAAAGTGAGAGGTTGGATAACCACTGGCACCGGAGGGCTGTAGAGGACCGAGGTACCGGTCCAGAGATGTCTCTCAGGTCACGACAGATGGATGAAACTGAGTGTCTTAAAAATAACTCTGAAGGAGGTTGGAGTCAGCTTTGTTCTGCAGGAAAACTATCTTGTTGTTCAGCTTCGCAGGTGCGAAAAAGGTTTAAGGTTTTGACGACGTGTCAAGATCCTTCTGGTTAAAGAGGTGCTAAAGATGGCCGGTCTGAAGCTCGCTCTAGAACTGACTAATTACTCAAAGCCATCTAGTTTTAGAGAATTGATATTATGGTTTGACCAGCCAATCAGGGGCTGACAAGTTTGAGAGATGTTACCAAGCATCGCAGAAACACACCCTTTGTGATGGAGACTCTGAATGTAGGAAAAAGGTTAACTTATGTGTCATGCATTTTTAACTTTACTTGTGAGTGCAAATGTTACGACCTCGTCAAGTAAACATACTAAAACAATCATTGAGCACAGATTAATGAACATTTCATTATTTATAATTATAAATGGCAATATTTAATGATCATCTTTAACTATAAAATCTTCTTTCTTCTTCTTTCTGGGAGTAAAGGAGTTTATTTTAAAGAGTTCCTCTGTGATGGCCCATGGAGGAGAAAATGTTTATTGTTTATCTCTTATTATCTCTGCAGTCCAGCTGGAGTGAGGAAGTGGGCTCTGGTTAAAGGGACTACATGCAGACTTCGAGTCTCCTGTGAGGGGAAAAGATTGTAGGATGTGTCATAGCCAGGGTGAGTTGACCTGGCTGTGCATTTGACCTGTGGGATCTCAAAATCAGGCCATTTCGTGACATTACAATGATGTCTGTAAGTTTTAAAGACACATTCTGATGCCAAGAATGCACTTATTTTGAAAGGGGGAATTTTTTTATTTTAGATTTTGTGTGAAAATATGTCCAGGACTACAAATGCACACCACCAAATTGACATAATCAAACCACACACACAGAGAAAAGCAGAGGAAAAATGGCTGCACGTTTAGCGAGCTTCAAATCCTTCCTTTGGGAGGAAAGAACCACCATAAATCTGGCCATGAGGTAAGCAGGGTTAGGGGTTAGGGTTAGGGCAGCTCCGCTACGGGGAGGAGATTCTGTGGTGACGTCATATGCGCAACGTGCCGACGTCTGATTTATAGTCATAGTACAGGTGCTGGCCAGTAAATTAGAATATCATCAAAAGGTTGAAAATATTTCAGTAATTCCATTCAAAACGTGAAACTTGTACATTATATTCATGCAATGCACACAGACCAATGTATTTCCAATGTTCATTACATTTAAATTTGATATTTATAGGTGACAACCAATGAAAACATCAAATCTGGTATCTCAGAAAATTAGAATATTCTAAAGGCCAATGAAAAAATGTTTGTTTCTCTAATGTTGGCCAACTGAAAAGAATGAACATGAAAAGAATGTGCATGTATAGCACTCAATACTTAGTCGGGGCTCCTTTTGCCTCAATAACTGCAGTAATGCGGCGTGGCATGGACTCGATCAGTCTGTGGCACTGCTCAGGTGTTATGAGAGCCCAGGTTGCTCTGATAGTCGTATTCAGCTCCTCTGCATTGTTGGGTCTAGCGTATTGCATCCTCCGCTTCACAATACCCCATAGATTTTCTATGGGGTTAAGGTCAGGCGAGTTTGCTGGCCAATCAAGGACAGGGATACCATGGTCCTTGAACCAGGTGCTGGTGGTTTTGGCACTGTGTGCAGGTGCCAAGTCCTGTTGAAAGGTGAAGTCTGCATCCCCATAAAGTTGGTCAGCAGCAGGAAGCATGAAGTGCTCTAAAACTTCCTGGTAGACGGCTGCATTGACCCTGGACCTCAGGAAACAGAGTGGGCCAACACCGGCAGATGACATGGCACCCCACACCATCACTGACGGTGGAAACTTTACACTGGACCTCATGCAACGTGGATTCTGTGCTTCTCCGCTCTTCCTCCAGACTCTGGGTCCTTGATTTCCAAAGGAAATGCAGAACTTGCTTTCATCAGAAAACATAACTTTGGACCACTCAGCATCAGTCCAGTCCTTTTTGTCCTTGGCCCAGGCGAGACGCTTCTTGCGCTGTTTCTTGTTCAAGAGTGGCTTGACACACGGAATGCGACACCTGAATCCCATGTCTTTCATGAGTCTCCTCGTGGTGGTTCTTGAAGCGCTGACTCCAGCTGCAGTCCACTCTTTGTGGATCTCCCCCACATTTTTGAATGGGTTTGTCGTCACAATTCTCTGCAGGGTGCGGTTATCCCTAGAGCTTGTACACTTTTTTCTACCACATTTTTTCCGTCCCTTCGCCTGTCTGTTAATGTGCTTGGACACAGAGCTCTGCGAACAGCCAGCTTCTTTAGCAATCACCTTTTGTGTCTTGCCCTCCTTGTGCAAGGTGTCAATGATTGTCTTTTGGACAGCTGTTAAGTCAGAAGTCTTCCCCATGATTGTGGTGCCTTCAAAACAAGACTGAGGGACCTTTTAAAGGCCTTTGCAGGTGTTTTGAGTAAATCAGCTGATTAGAGTGGCAGCAGGTGTCTTCTATATTCAGCCTTTTCAGAATATTCTAATTTTTTGAGATACCAAATTTGGAGTTTTCATTAGTTGTCACTTATGAATATCAAATTTAAATGTAATGAACATTGGAAATACATTGGTCTGTGTGCATTGCATGAATATAATGTACAAGTTTCACGTTTTGAATGGAATTACTGAAATATTTTCAACCTTTTGATGATATTCTAATTTACTGGCCAGCACCTGTAATTCCGAACTTTTACAAACTGATAAATGTTGAAGTACGTGACAGGAATGGTCAAAACACACCATTACTTTTCATTTTAAGGCGTAAGGCAAACTGGATTAGAAAATAACTCTTTTAGCCCCATTGACTTGCATTCATTATTTATTTATTTCGTTCTTCCAGGCACCCATGAGCTGAGAAGATTTAGGCTCCGTATTCCATCATAATTATGCTTGCATTTTGGATTGGAAACAAGTTTTCATCAACATTAAAACACATTATTATTCCCAACATGCAAACAAACCAATTATCTTGTGACCAAACAGCTAAAACACAAACAACCCTCTTAAATCTGAGAAATCATGAGCACAAACATATCAGTGGGTGATACGAACATAAATTTTTTTTCACTCATTACCATCTGAAAATATCTTTTTTTTCCCCAACTAATGAGTCATTAATTTCTTCAGATTCATTTTTCCAAATCGCCTCAATTATGAAGTCCACTTCCTGGCTCTCAGCCATCCCTAGCAGATGGTGACGGACCCATAAAACTTAACAGAAAACACTCCAGATTTGACCGTTTAACAGTTCACTCATTCATCTGAACATGCGCTGAGTATTTGATCGTTACCCTGCAAACATCTGGAGCACAAAAGTCAAGTTGCTGTTGTTCCGTCTTTGTTCGAGGCTCTAGTTGAACCGAATGTAAACTCTGTTCCTCACATCCCCGTCGCTGAATTATTTCTCATTATCATCCCTCAGCACGCTTTCCAATTCAACTCGTGTTTTCACACGCTGCATCTAGAACCTTGGTTTCCCCAATCAAATTAATTGGGTCATTTTGTAGCCACATGCAGGCATGCTAAATTGGCCGAGTTGAAAAGACAGCAGCAGACAGGATGTGTGACTAGACCCAATAAACGACAGGTACACTAATGTAAGCTCTTAGCACTTTGAGCTGGAAATGTCTTATCTCTCTGCGGACTTTAATGAGATTTTGTAGCTTGAAGAAAGACATTCTGAGCTGCACAAAAACAGTCGTTCTATGGTGTGTTTTATTTCTTCTCTTTATAATCCAGAATGTTAGAGCAGATGTGGGAAAACTTTGCATAAGCAGTCAGGTTAAGTAACTCTGATGCAGCCATATTGCTTGGGCTTTCTTTTATCTTTTTTTATTCTGAGATTTGTCAAGTTGGATGAGTTCATTTAGATTTTATTTATTTATTTTACAGCCTGCACAATGTCTGTTCGCCTCAAGCATATGTTTTACCCTGCACTGGAGACTGACAGAAATGACAGCACGAAGGGAGCGAAGGAAGAAAATCCGTTGGTTGTGCATGAGCAGAGAGGGATGTACACGTGTTAGAATCACAAGAAATGTTTTGTGTCGTTGTGGGTGGTTGAACGTTTTCCTAACCTGAGAGAAAAGAGTTATAGTCCCTCTGGAGGCAGATTTTTCAGGCTGCTGTTTAGCAAAAAGGATATCTCTTGTTTGAATTTAAGTCATGTCTTATTTTTACCTTACAGTGACAGTGAGCAGTTTTCATCTCCTCCACCCTACTGGTTAAAAGTGGAATTACAACTTTCATTAACCCTCTGGAGGCAGGCGTTGCATATTTGCAACAGTTAAAACCTACCTACCTGGTTACTCCACATACGTATTTCACAAGCATTTTTTTTAACTCAGAAGTACCTCTGAAAGACTTAGTTGTTCGTCCTTTTATCAAAACTTATTTTGAGCCTGAGAGGGTTAACAACCCTGCAGCAGCCTGCTGTAGCGAGTGCTAACAATGAGCTAACATTAACACAAGCCAATTAATACTGAAATTAACCACACAGTAAAAAGATTCACACTGTTGGAGATTTTTTTTACTAACAAGTCCAGTAGCAACAAAGCCAGGTCACCATCAGTCCGTGATGTTGTAGCCTCCTTTAGCTTCCTCAAACTAGTGTGAGCCAGTTTTAGCTCTTTGCTTCGCCTCCAACAACGCTACTCTCTTACTTCCAGGCTCCGCCATGATGCCAACAGAAAAGCAAACTTCTTCTTGTGATTCTTATTGAGGATTGACAAACTGAAAAAGCTAACTGCTAGCGTAACAGCTAACAGCAACAAAGCAGGTAAGGAGCACCAACTGGCTCCACAAAACTGTTAAGTGCAGTATCTGGTAGAGAGCTGCAGAGTGGTATGAAACTAGTCAAGAGTTTAAATCTACAACAATGTTAAAACTCTAGCTTAAAGTAAAAAATTATATATTTTAGTGTTACTTTAATGTAAACCACACCAACGTGGCTCAAATACCACTCCTTATACCATGTTTAACACCAAATGAAAGTAAAATTTGAGACGTCTAGACAAGGATATTGCAGACGGCTTAAGTGCATTGTTGGAATTCTGTTTAATGCATGTTGCTTTTCAGGGAAGGCAGACTTTACTGCCTCCCTCTGCTGCAGCGTGGCCTATAGTTTCCCTTTCCACAAGCACAAGCGTGGGCATGTTCACATATCAAACCTATCTGTGTCATGACTTGTGTTATCTGCAGGTCAACCAACCCCCCTCTGCTCTGCTGCACTCCCTCCTGCCGCATTCTTCCTCCAGCAGCCCCAAGAGAGCCATAACATTGGGAACGTTTCTCCCCACCAGTCATGGCTGTCCGTGGTCAAGCGCCACCATGACACAAGAGAGCTTGGATCGTCTGTCATGCTGTCTGCAGCGACACCGTACACCCGTCACTGGCTGTCTGACAACGCCACAGCTGTGATACAATCTTGTCTTCGCTGTGTGGTTCCCGTCTGCCGGCGCAGATGGACACAAGGGAGGGGCCGAAGACATTAAGAGACGGAGACAGAGGAGTAGAAAGTGCAGTGGGCTTATGTCATCTCATAGTCTAAGGTTAGTTCATGCAGAGTAATAACTCAAAGGTCCCTCGACACTTTGCAGTTTCCTGGACTGAATAATGAATGTGCAGGGCTTCCATTAGCGCTGAAAGCTACAATCATTTCACAGGGTCTGACGATTACTCATGCTCTGGGATTCGATGATGGGTGGGGAGAGCTCCACGAGGATTAATCTGCATCTCCTGCTTCCTGTTTGCTGTGAAAATATCCTTATGAATGTGTGATTTTTAGAATGTGTGGGTTTATTGAAAGAAGGGGGAGAGAGAATAAAATAAATATTGTAATAGAAAAGGGAATCTGACAGCTTGCTTTTTTATTTTCACATTTTCAAACCCAAGACCTTTGTTTCAGACATCCACACTTTGCTCCTCTCCCTGGTCACTTTTTAGACATACTTTCCTCATAGCTTATTTATTTCAGAACAGCCATAACCATCATGGTGTTACATCAACAAGGTGTTTGAAACAATCGTGTGACATCTTGGTCCATATTGACCTGATAGCTTGAATCAGTGGCTGCAGATTCATCAGCAGCACTCCCTTTGGTGGATTGGATTAAGATCAGATAACTGTTCCCTGGCCTTTGGAGTCCAGGGATCTAATTTTAATGTTCAAGAAACCAATTTCAGATGATTTGAGCTATATGACAAGGTGCATTATCCTGCTGGAAGTATCCATCAGAAGATGAGTCAACGTGGTCATAAAGGGCCATGCCACTCTCTAGCTTGATGGAGCGACGGTGGCACAGGAGTTAAGTGCTCGCCTCGCAATCGGAAGGTCGCAGGTTCGAGACCCGCTCAGTCTGTCGCTGTCGTTGTGTCCTTGGGCAAGACACTTAACCCACACCACCTGCTGGTGGTGGTCGGAGGGACCGGTGGCGCCAGTGCTCGGCAGCCTCGCCTCCGTCAGTGCGCCCCAGGGCAGCTGTGGCTACATTGTAGCTCATCCCCACCAGTGTGTGAATGTGTGTGTGAATGGGTGAATGACTGATTGTGTTGTAAAGCACCTTGGGGGGTTCCAGGACTTTAGAAGGCACTATATCAAATACAGGCCATTTACCATTTACCATTGTTTATTTGTATTTTTTTATTCCGATGCTGAATTTGAACTTCAGCTTGTTATCTTCACTACGTCGAGATGCCATAGTGCTTTGAGTATCTGACGTATGATTGGCTGATTAGCTATTTTTGTTAGTGTACCTAATAAAGTGTCTACTGCAAGCACAATAAATAATGAAGAGGCTACTGCTGACAAAGTGATAATTTAGTTGAAAATCACTGTAATTATCCCTAGGAATGCTTAAATTACCCCCAAAATGACCTTTTGTTCTGTGTGCCATTTATTTTTTGGCATCAGTTAATAGAAATGCGATGCAGTTTTCAAAACTGCCTCACTCCTGGTTTTGTAATGGCAAAAATTAAGTCGTGAACGGGAAAAACGTCCTGCAAAAAAAGTCAACGCTGTTGCTACGACAAGAGAAGCAGTGCACTGCTGAGACCTGAGCGTGGTACTTAGCCACCATATGGCTTCCTTTTCCCAACACTCACTGCGGTTTCCTGGGTCCCTCTTCACCAATTTCCTCAAAGTTTTTAGAAGTCTGACCAAAGTTTCCTGATGATTGAGTTATTGTTAATAAAGGCTGGATTTCTCTCGTAGTCATAGAGGAAAAGCAGGCGGCTTGGTTTATTGATGCACTGTACTCCCCATCTCCATCTGGTTCCAATGCAGCACAGGGAGGCTCTCTCTGTGTGCATGTGTGTGTGTGTGTGTGTGTGTGTGTGTGTGTGTGTGTGTGTGTGTGTGTGTGTGTGTGTGTGTGTGTGTGTGTGTGTGTGTGTGTGTGTGTGTGTGTGTGTGTGTGTGTGTGTGTGTGTGTGTGTGTGTTGGGGTGGATGAAGGGGGGTGGTATCAGAAGAGTGGTGGGCTATTGAAATTCAGTGCTACACAAGGGGGACTCTTGCAAGAGTGAAATCAGGAGGGGAGGAAGGAGATGTACTGTGGAGCAACTTGATTAAAGAATCAGTGTCCAATCTCCTGGATTACAACCCCTGACCTGGCACGCCAAATCCCTTATTAAATAAGTCAGGAATTTAATTCTCTTTTCTTTCTTTTCTGCTAACAGGCTTATTGACTAAAGTCTGCTCAGTGCTATGTGGTGATGGTTCCCTTTAAAAAAGCTTATGAACGTTTAAACTTTGTGTGGAAAGTCGTGACTTTTTAAGCCTCGCAGCATCTTTGTGTAAAATGAATTATCACCATGTGATACGACATTTAGTCAGCTCATGTGAGACAAGATTAAGCATGGAAGTGAGATTCCTGCTGTGAGAAATTTGGTACTTATCAATTTAACCGACATATAGATACTTGCAGACAGATCATGGGGCGAACCTCCTGCAGGCAAACTGTAAGCAAAGAGAGATGCGGTTCACTCGCATCTTCGTGCTCAACTTCTCCCCACCCTTTCCACATTTTCAACCAGTTTAAATAACCACAAGTAAAAAAAAAAGTGTTTTCAGCATGTGACCCAGGCTCATGGAGGGAAAAGGGAATCCAGTCACATTTTGAACAGATGTAGGAGGATGAGAAGATTTACATGATTCACTTCACCAGGGGTAGATTTCCTGGGGGCTCGATGGGAAGAAAAAAGATACAAGAGAAAACCACTGTCAGTAATTCAAAAGACTAAATTACAAGTCTCACGTTGGATTTGTGGGTATGTGGTGGGCCTTGTTAATATTTCTTGCCATATGTAGCAAACTGTAAACGCATGCTAGCTGACGAAAAACAACAAAACATGTTGCACCATTTAGTCTTGAGTTGATAGGCATCTATTTTAACTTGGCAGCAAAATAAAAAATGTCAATGGAGAACAGAAACCTCTTGAAAGCTCCGCCAGTGTTAAATATAAATGTTAACCAAACAAATGCATTAGAAAAATCTTCACATGACGTATATTTATCATGATCTTTTTTTTTTAGCATAAGATTTATGCTCCACTGTGTTTTTATATGGCCTTTCAGCTGAAGTAATAGTCATGTTGGGACTCTAACAAAGACAAAAAGGTCAAAGGATCATGAAAAAAAAAGGACCCCTTGGAATTTCACCCCCTTTCCAACCCATGAGACTGAGGGTGTTGATGGGACTCCTGGTGGGGGAGGGTAAGCAAACAGGCCACATGGAAAGGACTTCCAGGCAACGGCTTTGAGGCCAACAAAAAAACTTAAAGGAGCAATATGTAAGAATTCTACAGTGAAATAATCACAAAACAGTCTAAAGTTTCAATTGTGTTGGAAGGAAGGTTACTCTGAAACAGATTTCATCAGTTGTCAGTTTTTCTCTTTTCAAAAAAAGCATAAGAGGGACGTAGTTGCCAGCTGTGTTTCCACTGTTGGAACTTCAGGATAATTTTATCTAAACTCCCCGATATGCTTGTGTCTCCTCTTCACCAGGCCAGCTGAATGGGCCATTAACAGGGCCATTTTCAGGAACGTTTGGAGTACCTGAGGAGGGGCAGTTACTCGAAAAGATCCGGATAAGTAGCTGAGCAGAACTTTTGGTTAACTCATCAGCAGACGTCGTCCAAAATAACTCACGTTAGCAAAATTAGAAAAGTTGCTTGTGAATCAGAATGGAAGCACAAGCAAATTAGCAAAGTTTTAATTTCTTTAAAATAGCCATTACTAAACTTTCCCCATCACAAAATGAAGAGCCCCCCCCCTACAATAGTCAGCTCTAAAAGTATCTCAAGCTACTTTTTCGATTAACAACAACTTGACATTACAGTGAAATGTGTGTGTGTGTGTGTGTGTGTGTGTGTGTGTGTGTGTGTGTGTGTGTGTGTGTGTGTGTGTGTGTGTGAAGTGAATAATGAGTCAATTGTGGCGTTTTACTTTCTTTAACGTTCAGAACTATAACAGCAAACAAGCACACTTGCTCTAATGCCAGAGATATATTATTGTATTAAGTGTAGTTAAGTGCTTCCTACCGTAAAACATTTAAGGAGTACTAACACCAGATATAACAATGTGTTTATCTACTTATCAACTTACAGTGTATGACTCATCTTTGCTTCTCATCTAGAATCTTCTGGCGCTGATCCATAATAGGTAACATACATGAACCTCAAAGAACGATGGTGAAAAAGTTACTTCTCGCTTAGAAAAATGGGTCGCAGTAACCAAATTTGACCACAGGATGCCATACTTCATTCTTACATATTGCACCTTTAAAGTGGCCTTTTTCTACAAATCAGAAGAAATTATCAAATAGGTAAACTGGATTTAGTTGTTTTATTTTTTTTATTGCTGAACCTCATATGTTATTAATGAGTGGTTTTTGCTCACGCTGAAAATCAACGGTTCAACCTCCACATGTTAAAGATGTTGAACTCTCTGACCCTGATGTTATAATTAAAAAAGAAGTGTTACACTGCTAGGTGAGCACATTTGATTTAAAGTGGAACATGAGAGAATGACGTACACAACAAAGGGCATTTGTGCATTAACAACCAAAGCTTGAAAAACCACAACAGAAGTCAAACGTAACTGGGTTTTGTGTCACAGATAACAGCTTTATATCTGCAAAAGTTGTCCTGAGAGTTAAAGCCGGATCATTTATGGCTGTCACCTAATGGAGCAAGCCTTCTCCGCAGGCCTTGAGATTGAGTATATTTTACCTGCCCTTGCTTCGCTGGTGCCTGGAATTACTAATGCAGGAGATAGGCGCTCACCGCTGAGAGATTTGTGTCCCATGGGACAGGTTTTGTATCACTGTTGGCTGTCAGCACATACATTATGCCGTTTAAGCAAGAGTGATCACTGCCATTAACAACAAAGCGTGCTCGATTGAATAATTTAGCAAAGCGGTGGCAGTGGCTGGACGCTGATAAAAGAAGCGCAGGATTGATCAAACAGTCAGGCCTCACCCAGCCATGATGGTATAAATAATAAAGTAGGATCAAAGTGATTAGTTGTGATGCACTGCTGGTGCTTCCTACTTAATTTCCTCTCCCACAGAGATTCTGACTCTGGGCATCGTTTCCATCTTGCTGCTTGTAAAAGCCGAATGAGGTTTTCAAGCAAGGAGGTTGAGAAGTGCTTCATGTGTAATCTAAAAGGTAATTGGTGGTAAAAGGTTTGATTTGCGCTACCTTTGGATTCGTTTTCGATGTAGTAATTAGCAAAAATTCCAACTGTCTCTCCTAGAAATCGGATTCCAGTGGCCTTTCAGTTCATGTCTCTGAAAATAAAAAACATTTGTGTGTTTTGACTTCCTCTAGAGGAAAACTAGAGTAACTGCAAATGAAAGGGAATAAAAGAAGAAAAGGGGTGTTTTTTATTTTATTTGAATCTAAAAATTAATTATTGTATGAAAAGACTGGAAATAGTTTGCTAGCTTAATAAAAATCAGTAATTGTTCACATCACTGACTCATGTGAGTCAGTCTTCTTGTGCGTTTGTGATCGGAACTCAGAAAATAAAACTAACAATGATGCAGAATACATTTTAGATAGGAAAACACTTTCATATGTGACCTCGTTTCATATCTACAAAAGTAAAGGAAGCCGAAACAAGACATCAGATGTTAAACTGACAGCTCACTAATTTAACAGATGTCTGCTTCCTCGTCAACCTGATGTTAAACACTCACATTCTCAATCCTTCAACTGGTTGTGTTTGATGAACTCAGATATCCGTTCGAGTAAACCAGTGGTGTGACACATTTGCAAGGATGACACATGTCAGAGGCAACAGAAATTTTGATGTGACCCAAAGCTACTTGAGATTACGACACTCGTTCTGATGAAATGTCTGGAAAAAAATAGGATGACACGCTTTTATTGCTAAATCAAAGACGTGATATTCTGCTTGATATTTTAGTAAATAAGGTCTGAAATCTCCTGTTTAATGATCACATATTTCAAGGTAACTGTTCTAAAAATAGTAAATTAGATTCAAATAGCAAATATTGAGTTTCGAATGTTGGTAGGAGGAGTTTGGTTTAATTTGTAGAGACAATTTCAGTTTGTTTCCACTTATAGAATTTCAGACTCAGTGTGTGTTTATCATTTCTACCACTAGAGGGTGGTGCACACCTTTTATCTATCTATCTATCTATCTATCTATCTATCTATGAATATCAATAATGTACAATTTTATTTAGTGCCCCCCCCCCCCCCCCCCCCCCCCCCCATATGATATCTTCTTTTCTCCAGTCCGGTATCTTGCATCTCCTCCGTCTTCTCTTCCTAAACCATCCAATGACACACAATCCAGACCAAAGACAACTATAAATATGTACAGCAGATCAAATGATGTGAAGGTGGAGCCTGACACCCACACCCTGCATCCTGACAGCCAGCACAATCGCCCATGATCCCTCTCCGGTTGTTTTCCATGTCACGCCTCATCAGGGGCCCTGTCTTTGTTAAAAGTGAAAACTTTTGCCGTCATCCGTTCCATTCCAAGTCTAAAATGCCACTTAGGTCACTGAGGAGATGTTGAGATCATTGGTTCCTGGCTGGACTGGGCATTCTTAGGGATGCATTAAATAAAACTGGAGAAGCCTCCAAACGCTTTGCTAGAAAGGAGAAAGACGATGGTGAAATGTCCCATGAAATGTTAATTTATCTTTAAATGGCAGAATTCTGTCCTTAAATTGTTCTAGTTGTGGTTTATAATAATAACCTAATCCAGACCAACCTTTTATGGTTTGTTTAGTGTCCTTTGCTTCCATTGAGTCTCTCCGACTATATAATTTCCATCACAGTGACACAACTTTGCTGATCCACTGCAGAGCGACAGGAAGAGGGTGTGAGGATAAAACTGTAGAGAAAGCCTGTTTCCATGACACACCCAAACAAAGTCATCATAGCGTGAGACAGCTGTCTGCCTGACTATCCTTGTGGCGAATTCTAGTGGCAACGACACAATAAGAGTCACTTTCTGAAAACACACATGAAGGGAAGACAGTAAGCAGAGCCAAGTCTTCAAGATATTTGGTTTCAAATCAAAGAATTCATGACTGAAATCTAGACCTTTTACTTCCTGCCATACTGTTCCAAATACTTCTGTTCCTTCTGATGTTTCCATTGTGGGAGAGACTTGTTTCCATATCCACCAATTTAAATGTCCGAGTTTGATGCTAAGCTTGTGTCTTAGATGTCAAAGCAGGAGCCTACGATCATGTTTAAACTCAGCTGGAGCTGATAAGATTTATGATCTTGAATAGGCGTCTATTCTGACTCAAATCCCTGCCAAAACTGGAAGTCACCTCGACCAAATGTAGTTTCATTTGAATGTGTGGAAACCTCAGAAACCATATTTAAACTATTATTTCTGATTATAATAAGTCACTCTGAGTTTTTCATTAAAATAGTCTCCTACACCTATCTGCTGTATTAGCTTCAGATAGAAAATAGATGGTCAAACTCTAGGATTTGAAAAGCCTGACAGATCTATGTCACACTGTCAGTTAACATGTGACTCACCCATCTTGATGCGCGACGGGGAAGGCTGTTGATGGTTTAGCATCCAGGAAACAGCAGAGGACGTCTCGATAGCAGAACTGTTAGCATTAGCAACCCTACAATGCCACAGATCTCCTTCAGTTACTTGTGGAGATAAAACATCAACATTGCGAAGCAAACAGAGTCAGTGGCAGAGTTGCTTTGCTGTTAGCCAATCAGAGGAAAGATGTCCAAAATATTAGGAATAAGACAGAAAATTCTACCGACTAAAGCTACCATCTTCCTGATTCTCAAGTGTGGAAGTTGACCACACCCCTTTTGCATCCGTCCACACTTGAAGTGTATTACCCACAATCCATTGCTACATGAACATTTTGAGAAGAAGGGCCATTTCTTAAAATACGTATTTTCAAGTATAATTGTCAAAAATATTGAGTATTTTATTATTGTATATATGATTACAATCAAATGTTTCTCTGTTGGAAAGATGCCTTCCATGTCTGTTGAAAAATATTGTAATAATGCAATACGCACGGTCCCAATTCGCCAATTATTTGCACTCAAAGCCATTCTTCAAGTGCACAGTGTTGCCAACTGTTTTTGACCGAAAGTAGCTGAAGTTCCCCCAAAAGTCGCTAGATGTCACCAGATGACGTTATGTGCTAAATTACATATTGCTGACGTAATCACGCCACATTGCCGTTCATTTTCCCCATAGCATCTAAAAGATATATATATGTATATATATATATGTATATATATATATATATATATATATATATATATATATATATATATATATATATATATATACATATATATACATATAAAAGGGAGGAAAATAAAAACTATGTTGAGTTAAAGTTATTAATTAGTATGATTAAAATGGCCCAAATTGCTTTGATATGTACAATAAATTCCAAAACTATCAAGAAAGTTACATTAAGACAGATATGGTGTGGTGATCCAAACAGTTCTGTTGTAGGATATAACTCAGACCTCCTGCTCTCCTCATTCTCACAGACATTTTCCGAAAGAGCAGTTTTTTTTACACCTCATAGTTTCTCAACTTCTCTGTTGTGTATTCTCTCAATCGTGATAATAACGGCGCACCAAGCAGAAGGGAGCGGGTGTCTCATGGTATAACCATCCCTGTGACACTGAAGGAAATTCAGATGAGCCACAGGGCTGCGTGTGTAAACGGGACGGTAGTTGAAATTCCCGTTGACTTTATTTGCCAAATGCAGGAAAAACCAAAGTATCTGAACCAGAGGTCGCAGGTTGACGCCTGCGCCGTCTCCAGTAGAAGCGTGAGTCTGCAGCAGCAGCAGACGTGCATCGTCTGAGAAATGTTGCTAGGTTTGTCGCTAGGTGCTTTTTGGCAAAAAAAGTCGTTGAGGGGGGTCAAAAAGTCATTAGGAACAGTGACAAAGTTGCTGAGTTGGCAACACTGCAAGTGCATTTTGATGAGGAATGTAGGGTGCACCACAAGTATTGGGACTGGGCCTTGTACTTCTTGAAACAGGCCAACCTGAGCTTTTTTATCCCCAAATACGATTGACAGTGCATTCATTACTACTAGAGACCTATGCGAACTACATCTTTAGTAGATTGTAGATTTAAAAAGAAGAAAGATTAAAGCAAAAAGTAATGAAGACAACCAATTTCTTGCATTTACAAAAAGACATGCATGGATCCTCAATCCATAGAAATGTATGTATATAATTTTTGTTTAAGTAAAAGTAGTATTAACCAGCCAAAACCATAGCTCAATACAACCAACCTTGTCACATTTTCCCCTGTTTGGCTTTAAACACCACATTTTTTCAGTCATTTACATCTTTATTGAGCAGTTAAACAATGAGAGAGCGTGTGTTTTCAATGTTTTCTGAAGTTTGCCAGCACTAATTTTACGTGTGGTTTTGCCCAAGTTAGCAGAAAAACCTGAGGTTTTTCAAATAACTTAAGCATGCTGTAATTTGGACGAGGCTGTTTCTCATTTAAAAAGGAGGTTGTAGGCCATTTAAGCTTTGCCAGCTTGTGTTGCCACTCAGAAAAAAAAAGGAAAAATACTCTCAATTGACTTCAAAGTGGCTGAATACAGGTATTGGGATAGTTTGCACTGTGCTCCAACAGTGGCCTAATGCAGGGGAGACTAACAGGGCTCTTGGGCATATTTTTGGGAAGGATCCAGCAGGAGTTTGGATCTCAGTGGCTCAAAAGTGCTTTATATCTGTGCACGTCTTGCATTCACAGCATATGCCCTTTTCTGCGCTATGATTCTGTTAACAATAAAGCGGTTCTTCACTTTTATTTCTAGTACATTTGCAGTGGTCTCTAGTAGGAATGTCAGTCGGACTCTGGGGAAAAAAGCTTTGGTGCATCTGTTTCAGCACAAATAATTCAGCCAGAGGAGAAAGTAACTTCAGACGGCAGGATTAGAGTCTTATTTCCTGATATTTGGACCTCTCTCTTCAGATTGGATAACAAAAACACAACTCTACAACTAACTTTGTTTGCTCTGCAATAGGGCTGCAACAAACGATTATTTGGATAATCGATTAATCGGATGGGGTCTCGACACGATTAATCGATTAATCGGATCACATGGGGAAATTTTTAAAAACTGCTAGGGAAATGTTATTTCTCTCCTTCCTTCACTTTATTTAACACAACATTATTAGAAAACAGTTCAATAGCAGAAAAACAACATGCCATCACCTAAATTGTCTTATAAGGTGTATAGACAGAGACCCTAAGCTACATCTATCTGTGACCTAAAATGCTTGGTCCAAGTTAAACAGCTTTAGGGCAATTCTCATCTGTTTTGTTTGATCTCATCTGTAGACATTTATTATAACTGGGGATGTCAAACAACTAATTTTTAAATGTAATTAAACATAGGCTGTGAATTAATCAAAATTGATCACTATTTCCAAAAATGACTGAAAAAATAAGTTGTCACACACTCCATGGAAACTTTCAGAGAATCCACAAATAGTGGCTTTCAAATGGTTTTGTTACTTTTTGCAAGTTTAGAAAAGCAGCAGATGAGACAGCATGTCTGATAATTTAGTTCTTCATCTGATAATATTAGAACATGTCAGTAATGTCTGAGGGGCTTTTATAAACACTGTATAACTAACACTACTGGAGAGGGTATGAATTACACAGAGGCTTCTGGGGAGCCCAGTTATGGGGGGGGGGGGGGGGGGGCATTTTGCCTTGGCCCCCAAAATGTCTTGAAACGGCCCTGGGTGTGTGACTGAGTGTTGAAGGTGATCTGAATAGTATCAAATGTATAAATATTACATGTGTGTAACTTATTGTTTTATAGGTAAAAACGTGTAGTGGAGATAAATCTACCTACATTTTACTTTTCAACACTTTGTTTTGTTTTCTTGTTTTTATTTAACTATTTTCCTGTCCTGTCTGTCTCTCATCTTCCTGCATCTCCTCTTAATTCTCCAGAAAAACTGCTGCCTGGATTCTTACTTTTTCACCTCATCAGTTACTTCTGAGCAGATCAAAGGGATCTCCTGACTGTAAAGCGCAGAGCGCGTTTTCGATGCTGCGTGAGGTGACATCACCACAGCACAGGTGATGAGCTCCGCAGTAGCAGAGCGCCAGGCACAAATAAGACAGAAAATAGACAACATGTGCAGACATGAACGATTGTGTGCTAATTATAGTTTTTTGGTTGCGCCACTTTGAGAATGGACCGTGCGCCGGAAGCAGCTGCCTGGATCGCTGCACAACAATGCGCTGTGCCGCTCTCTGCACAAAAGAGTCCAAAAATGATATAATATAGAAAACTTTTTTCCGGCTCCCTGGATGTGTAGGATATCCATTTCCCCCATAATTCGATCCCTGCTCCTGGATGAAAAGCCGGACATTTTCATCAATACAAGAACTCGCAGTCCCGACGCGCCGGACAGAGTGAAAAGTGGACACGTCCGGGGAAAACAGAACGTACGGTCACCATAGTCCTCATAAAGCGGGAAATTATAGATACAGTATTGTGCTCGTGCCCTGGGCCCTTTAGAGTTTGTGGGCCCTGGGCAATTGCCCAGTTAATTCGGCCTTGGGCGGAACCGGTTCACAGCAGCGCGAGTCCCCCCGCTCATCTAATAAGCGTCGCGCTCACGACTTTAGACTCTTTTTTTACGAGCTTAGGGCATGTCTAGCCTGTGTAATAATCCGGGACTTGGATGAATCACTTTTGAAAAGTTTTTAATTTACCCGGACACAGAGTTCTCTCCTTCCTCGCTGATGATCCCGACAAGCTTGCGTTTAAGACGCTGCATCATCCCGTGCCATGCTAAGTCTGACCTAAACGTTGCAGGTAACGAATGTCTTCGCCTGATTTAACTGAAAATGCTCCCAAACTTAAAAAGTTTTTACTTTTTTGACTCTCGCTGCTTCTGCCATGTTCCTCTTCCAAACACCTGCCGGCTCTCCTTCGCGCTGATCTGTCTGCGCGCAACGGCGGGCGGGAAGGGGGGGCGCTTTTGGAAGAGTTGTGCGACACAACGAATCGATGACGCAATTCGTTGCCAACGCTTTTAGTAATCGATTTTCATCGAATTTATCGATTCGTTGTTGCAGCCCTACTCTGCAATGTCGATGTTTTATCACCACAAATAAGACAAGTCTGGAGGAGTTCTGCCATTTTGTGGAGTTGCTAATGCTAACAGTTAGCTTCTACTAATCGAGATGTTCGCTGCTGTTTCCTGGACTCTAAACCAACAACAGCCTTCCCCGTCACGAGTAAAGATGGGTGAGTCTATGAATGTTAGGTAACAGTGTGACGTAGATCTGTCAGGCCTTTCAAATCCGCAGAGATAATGCAGAAAAGAGACGTAGGAAACAATTTTTACATTCAGCCTGCATGACTCAGAGTAACTGATTTTCAAAAATGTTGAGAAATGGTTTCTCAGTGAAGAATTTTTTAATGTTTTCACTGCTGTTTGACCATTTTCTGTTGAGGTAAGATGGCTCAATGGGAGGTGAAATCCAAGTCCGTCCGTTTCAGGATGGCATGCCATCCCATATGACTATACATCCTTTAGCTTCAGCAAACTGACCGTCTAGTCTAGGCTTGCAGGAAGTAACATTTAAATGTATTTGACCTGAATTATTGATTATGAAAAATTAAAGAGAGACTGCAATGGTTTCAAGTGTGAAAAATAAGCAAGTGTAAGGACATAAATCAAGGTTGGATGTGAGCAGATTGAGTACCTGAATATAACACGAGTTTCAATTCAAACAATTAATTTTAAGTGTCTAGAGCTAGAAAGACAGTTGCATCAACAAAAATGTAATTCATGAGCCGCAGTGTCTTATTAAATTTAGCATGGCATGCCTGTAGGCAAGTTTGAAAGGTTACAAAGAGAATTAATATGCAGTAGCATGGTCTTCATCTGAAGTGGGTCAGTGAGTATTTTAATGATAGACTTGTATGTTACTCAGCTCTTTGACAGTTCATAATAATCTAATCTGTTTCATGCAGACTTCACAAAAATTGTTTTTTAAAGGTGGATTTATAGGCATGAAGCATCTGCCTTACCTGTGAAATGGATGGCCTAGTTTTTCTCCACAAAACTCCAGAAAAGGCCATAAAGACTGTAACAAGTTTGTAAGGACAGGAATGTAAATGTATCACTTTGAGAATCGTGAGAGCTCAAACACAACCCACATAAATAGAAACTGTCACTTGACTGTGTCAACTTGACCAATACACCACGTTGTTATATGTTGTTCAAAATTAGATATGATTTTTAGATTATAAGAAAATGTTCTTAAATGGACTTTTTTTCTGCCTTACTTATGGATTTTTGCCTTTCTATCACAATTGGGTCCCTAAAGGATAACTTCTTGGCCCTCTTATATTTAATTTGTACTTCATAAGAAAATACTACACCACGTCAATACCAGTCAAATTTAACAATCAAATACTCTTGGCAAATTTTCCTAAATTTAAACCATTAGTTACTTTACCTTAAAGGGTACACTGCATCCATTTGCATCATTTAGCTCCACCTTATACAACTTCCTTGCAGAGCAAAGCTCATGAATCATGTTCTCACACTGTACGACCTATCCAATGCTTGGATGCAACCTGACTTTCCATATTGTACATGTGGTAGCAACTAGGGGTTGTATGAACTAGTTGACTGGTCGACTAGTCGACTTCACGGCGCTGTAGTGATTTTTTTATGCCTGTCATCGACTAGTGGCTGTCACGTGATAATGACTGACAAGATGCAGTCCTTGGAAAAGACAGCAGGTGATAAGCCCCTGCGCGTCGGGAGGCGGAGGCGACGCGCTGTGCCAGAGCGTCGGTACTGACACCGGCGGTAAAACGGACATTTAACCAAACTGTGACCTTTTCTCTCTTGAAATTTTACCTTCCCCTCACCCCCATCATAATCTTAACCAGTTTGCGCATGCAAAGCTCTGATCGCGCTCCAGACATCTGCGTCCTGAGCACCGCCAAATCAGGTGTCACCACCTCAAAAACAAATTAAACACGCGATCATTCATGTCGGCCAGGGACGAAATTTTGATTTCAGAAGTGGGGGGGACACAGCAGGCTTGTGCGGATTTGGGGTGGGGGGTGTTATGTAAAGACCCCTTGACACGTCACGTGCCCATCTCAATAATTTTTCCATCCTCTCTCTCTCTATATATATATCAAAGTTAAAAAATGTACAACTCTATTATTATTTTTATTTATTATCATTATTGAAGTGCAGTTTTGGCTGTTGACAATGGATAGGCCATTGTATTTATTGTTTTGGGTCTTTTTTATTGTTTTTGGTGCAACATTTTCTAACAGGGAGTGAGATTATTTTTTTTATTCAATTTTTGTTTGTTATTTTTATTCATTTAGAAGTTCTGGTTCTGGACATTTCAATGTTAAATGAAGGTTTATTTGTTGCATTTTAAAGGGTGTACTTGCATTATTATGATATATTAACATTATATTAGTGGTTATTTTGGTCTAGATAATGTACACAATATCGCTTATCATCAACAATTTGTTGGACAAAATATCGTCCAGCAAAATTTGTTACATTCCCAGGCCTAGTCAAAAGTATAAAAATTATTTATACATAAACGGTCCCTCCTGAGATCTGGCCGTTTGTTCATTTGCTGTGTTAGAGGACATGCTGAACTAATGTTTTACACATGATCATCACCCTAACATTTGAGTGTATAAAAACATATTAAATATGTTTTTCCCTTAAAAGTGTTTAAACAGTTGTTGCATTTCAACACACAAAAAATAAATGGAAAAAATAAGATAAATCTAATGAAAAGTGTACATCTTTGACATTAAGCTTAAAAAAATCTGTTGACGATGATGATACTGTTCATTTTTCAGAGCTTTTTAATGTGAAAATATACATTGCAATAGATAAGTTTACAATAAAGTTAAATGATAAAAGTTTTGAAGTTACACTTCTACTACTACTAGTAATAATAATTATGATGATAATAGTAATAATAAAAAAATAATTATAATAATAATACGAATAAATTGTGTCTGAGGAGTCAGTTATGTGGAGGAGATGAGTTTGTAAAAGTTAGTTTTGAGTATGTGTGTGAAGGAGGAGGTGAGTCTGAGCTTAATGCAGGGGTGTCACATGTCCAACTTACGTTTTGACTTTGAAAGAAGTCTCTTATATCCACTTTTCGTTTTCTTGACATGCTGCCTCCTGGCTGTGCCTAACTACCAAAGACTCACAAATGAACACTTATTCAAATGTTATGTAATGGAAGCTGAGCTGAGCTCTGATATTACACAGCGTCTAGTTGACGATGTGACTCAGTACCGGTGTTCCCTAGCGGCTCCAAACTAGCAAAACAACGTGAGCACGTTCTGACTGTTTACAACTTGAGTGACAGCAGCAACAGCCAATAATACGTTAGCAAGTATCAGCAGAGCCAATAGATTAGCTTTTGGGCGGGTCTAATAGTAAACCGGTTTCCGTTTCGATCCTAGTGCTCAACCAAATCCATTTAATGGAGCGTAACATTGTTTTTGGACAGAAAAAAGTGCAGGGGACCAAAACTGCCTTTTGAAAAAGTGGGGGGGACATGTCCCACCCGTCCCCCCCCCAAATTACGTCCCAGATGTCGGCTCATTTCCTTTAATGTTTTCTGTCTGTTATTTGTGCCTGATGTGTTTTGCTGCTGCGGAGCGAGGCGCATCACCTGTTTTGTCCTCCGGGGACGCACCCCCAAAATTCCACTATCTCCGCTTCGCTCCGCTCCGGCACGAACTCTGCAGCAAAAACGGTCCTGTTGTAGTCGGCCGGCGAGCAGCGGCACTCCGCTGTTTTTGCGGTTGGTAGATCTTTTAGAACTGCAGTTCAAAGGTAACTCATGAGGTGAATATATATGAACCCAGGTAGCAGTTTTTCTTTAGGATTGAGAGGAGATGCAGGAAGATAATAAACAGAAAGGACAGAACAATAGTCAAATAAAAACAAGTTAGTTTTTGTACCTGGTGGTTGCAACAAACAGACACCATTGAAGGTAATCAGAAGTGAGGAACAGAAAATGAAATAATTATTTTAATGTTTAGAGCAGCAGGAAAGGCTGCAGGCGCATCAGTGAGTTTGCGGCTGCTGTGCAGGGGGAGGGGGGGAGGACTGAAGCAGAAACTACCGTTGTTAAAAGAGATGTGTTAACTTAGAAAATGTGGGCGCAATTTAAATTGTCCAAAACTCCAGCGAACCTGCCAACCCCCCCCCCCCCCCCCCCCTCGTGCGGCTTCAGGTGTATGACATCATCAACGACTAGTCGAAGTCGACTCGATTTTCATTACTTGACTGTCGACTTTAAAAAAAATTAAGTCATGCAACCCCTAGTAGCAACACATCGGACCTAAAAATATGCTAAACACGTTTTTACACAATACGTCAAACCTTCGATTTCAAAGACATAGGCTTGTCGTTTGAGAGCATGCTGGGGATTATGGGCATTAGAGAAGTAAGATAAAGGAAAAGAAGTAAACTTGAATGCTTTGGGATCCGTTTTGACATAAACATGGTAAACACACTTTCTTGACTATCCTTGTCATTGTGTACTTATAAAAGTGTAAAAATAAAAAGAAACGTGTTAACTCATAAATACCTGGGCAGCCGTGGTAATGCATGCACTGTGTGAATGGCTGTGATACATTTATTTATATATATAATTTACTTTTGTTTTTCCATTTCATTTGAAGTTATATATACCAGAGGGAACCCTAACCAAGATGGATTCCTTATGAATGCTTTTGCCCGCTGCTCATTTGAACACCATGTTCATACAACAACAAAAAAAAAAAAAAAACTTGTAATTGAGTCTCTAATTTAAGGGAAATATGGTTTGGAAAAAGATCTACATCTGAAATGTTGCCGTTCAAACATTTAATATAAAAGCCACACAGAGTGGTGGTTCAACCATAATGTTTAATGTCATGAGGCAGAGGTTAGCTTCCAATTTGATACAATTTAAGAGTCATTTTTATTTGCAGGTATGGCTTAGTTTTCTTTTTGTTTACTGTAACATTTTTGATTATGCTTGGGTAAAAAGATGATGGCCAGGTTAACCCTAATGCTCTAACCCTAACACATTGCGCACAGCCTCGTTGGGAATTATGTATTGCTTTTCATCCAGAAAAGGGATTGCAGTGTTTCTGAAAATCTTTAAAGGGCATCTCAGATTAATTCAGGCAGTTTTGGTGTTTTTTTCTTTTGCCTGGCTGATTGATCCTCAAAGATAAAACATCCAGAACAAAGCAATTATCTTGTGTTTTGTAAGGTTTTAGCTTTAGTTTTTAAGCCAGTGTCTGACTGATTAAATAAAAACACAACAGCATGATGTCTTTTAGAAAAAAATAAAATAAAAACGTGTACATGGTGTGTACTTAGTCAAGGAAGCAGCTGTAGTCACTGTCCATATTGACTTCAAAACATTGAGTTTCTCATACCAAACGATTTAGCATCTGAAAAAACAAATACACAGGGAGAGCTGGATAGATTGAGGCCCATTATTTACTTTTCCCTACTCGTCCCTCTTTCCTCCTGAGGTTTCCCTTTTTTTCCTAGCTGTGTTTTGTTTTCCGTTTTTATGTATGTTCTTCCTACTTTTTCCTATACATGAACGACAGCTCTGCTTTGGTCCCAAAATCCTGCTGCTTTTAAAAACTTGAGGTTATTTGATTCTCCTTCCTGGAGCCGTTTGATCTGTATTCAAGATCAGATTTTTCATGGAGCTTAAAATTCCAACGAGCCAAAATAAAACAATTCTGCGTTCAGATGAAATGAAACCCTCCTATGAGACGGTACAAAATAACCATTTAACACATAAGAGGGGAACTGATTTCTCACTGGGCCAAACTCAGATAAGATTACACCCATTTTACATCACAGGGGAGAAATGAATGTCTATAAATGATTTTGAATAACAGTATACATTTTCAGATGTCATGTTTATTACATTTCATTCAAGGTGCATAATGTAAGAATGACATCCTGTAGTCAAATGTTGTTACTGTAGCCCATTTCCCAAACAAACTTGTGACTATCATTTAGTGAGTTTCATGGCTGTTGCCAACTATGGATCCAGATGATGAGTGTAACACTGTTTTGTAAGAGATGTGCACTAGTCTGACTTTTAATCAATAGATGGAATGGTAACCAGAAGCAAGTTCAGCAGAGGAGTCAATAAAATGTGTGGGCAAAAATTCAACTGATAAAGAGTTTGGTTCAAACGTGTATTATGAATAGTCACAAGGTGAAACGACTTCCATTCAAAATAATCAGTGATATATTTACAAGAAAAATACAACCAACCAATAAACCATCCATCAGTTTCCTTGAAGTTTTAGGATTCATCCACATTAATAAGGGCTCATTTCCTTGTGACAACAATTCAGTGCCTTTCCACAATTCAATTGGTTCATGGGTGGCTCGCCATCCAAGGAAAATCCAAGACGGTGAATGGGATGAGCTGAAGAAAAAAATCCACAAAAAAACTACTGAACTAAAACAAGGCCAGAAAGGGAAATTATTAATCCTACTATTTACATATATACAAATTAATACTAAACCTTTTGAAATCATTTAAATTCTCTACAGAATTTTAATGAGGTTTCAATTCACATTTTTCTTAATTAGGCCTACATAATTCTCAGTTATCTTTGTTTCACACAAATTGATTAACTGCTCAGCTGAGTTCCCCAAACACTTTTTTCCCATCAGAAAACAAGTGCTTAAATCAAACATCTTTAGACAGGAATTATGGGAAAACAAACAACATTCTGTCTAATCTCTCAAAACACACACAAAAAAATATGCCAAGCAACACAGAATCATGCAGCTAATCAGTGTGGATCAATGAATATGTACTCACCGATGCGTAGAGACACATACACAAACACTAACTCTGTCCACAGTTAGGCAAAAGGAAGGAACTATGATGCCAAGTATAACATTAGAAAATAAAACCAGTAACTTGGCTCCATTGGCAACTGAGGGAAAACAAAGTGCAGCTTACCAACACTCCTGCACCTTGGAAAAGTACCGCCCTGTAAAATGGCACAGTTCAGTTTCTTCCTCTCAGGTTGACTGAGAGAACAGTGGATCAACTTCACCATCAGATAAGTTAAAGTGACGTCTTTTAGCAAGGTTAACACTGAAGACTGACAGAGAAGACTGAACACTGAAGCAACAGTGACTAATGTTTCAGCACTCCACCTGGAGCAACAACAGCTGGCTCATTAGCAGGTCTGGGTTCCTCTAAAAGGGGAAAGTCCACTAACTGGGGAGCTCACACAAGGTGTGTCAATTACGTGGGTTATGAGTGATGACTAGTCATACACTCCTCCTTGAACCGTCACCTTATCGTGGTGGAGGAGTTTGAGTGCCCTAATGATCCTAGGAGCTATGTTGTCTGGGGCACTTTGTGCCCCTGGTAGGGACTCCCATGACAAATTGGTCTTAGGTGAAGGGTGAGACAAAGAGCGATTCACAGGATCTTTCATGGAAGTGAATTCAAAGAGTCTGACTACCCGGCCTGGAGGGTTACCGGGGTCCCACCCTGGAGCTAGGCCTGGGGTCGGGGCCCGGCCGGGCCCAGCCCGAACCAGATACATGGGCTCATCCAATTGTGGACCCACCACCCGCAGGAGGAACATGAAGGGTCCGGTGCAATGTGGATCGGGTGGCAGACCAAGGCGGGAGCCTTGGCGGTCCGATCCCCGGACAAGAAAACTGGTTTTTGGGACAATTGAACGTCACCTCTCTGGCGGGGAAGGAGCAGGAGCTTGTGGCAGAGGTTGAGCGGTACCGGATAGATATAGTCGGACTCACCTCGACACATAGCATTGGCTCTGGAACCCAAGTCCTTGAGAGGGGTTGGACACTCTCCTTTGCTGGAGTTGCTCCGGGTGAGAGGCGGAGGGCTGGGGTTGGCTTTTTGTTAGCCCCAAGACTCTCTGCCTGTGTGTTGGGGTTTACCCCGGGGGACGAGAGGGTAGCTTCCCTGCACCTTCGGGTCGGGGAACGGGTCCTGACTGTTGTTTGTGCTTATGGGCCAAATATCAGTTCAGAGTACCCACCCTTTTTGGAGTACCTGGGACGAGTGCTAGATAGTGTTCCATCAGGGGACTCCATTGTCCTGCTTCAATGCTCACGTGGGCAATGACAGCTTGACCTGGAGGGGTGTGATTGGGAGGAAAGGCCCGCCTGATCTGAACTCAAGTGGTGTTTCGTTATTGGACTTTTGTGCAAGCCGCAGTTTGGCCATAACGAACACCATGTTCGAACATAAGGATGCCCATCGGTACACTTGGTACCAGGGCAGCCTAGGTCGCAGGTTGATGATAGACTTTGTAGTCGTATCATCTGACCTGCGGCCGTATGTTTTGGACACCCGAGTGAAGAGAGGAGCGGAGCTGTCAACTGATCACCACCTGGTGATGAGTTGGATCAGATGGCAGGGGAAGATGCCGCGTAGACCTGGCAGACCCAAACGCATAGTGAGGGTCTGCTGGGAACATCTGGCAGAAGAACCTGTTAAGATGGTTTTCAACTCCCACCTCTGGCAGAGCTTTGACCGCATCCCGAGAGCAGTGGGGGACATTGACTCCGAGTGGGCCTTGTTCCACTCTGCAATTGTTGAGGCGGCTGTTGCTAGCTGTGGCCGCAAGGTGGCCAGTGCCATTCATGGTGGCAACCCCCGTACCCGTTGGTGGACACCAAAGGTTCGGGGAGCCGTCAGGCTGAAGAAGGAGGCCTACAGGGCGTGGCTGGTCTGTGGGTCTCCGGAGGCAGCAGACAGGTACCGGATAGCCAAGTGGGGTGCAGCAGTGGCAGTTGCCGAGGCAAAATCTTGGGCATTGGAGGAGTTTGGTGAGGCCATGGAAAAAGTCTATCGATCGGCTCCAAAGAGGTTCTGGCAAACTGTCCGGCGCCTCAGGAGAGGAAGGCAGCAACTCGCTCACACTGTTTACAGTGGAGATGGGGAGCTGCTGACGTCAACTGGGGCTATAGTCGGACGGTGAAAGGAATAATTTGAGGAGCTCCTCAATCCCACCTATGCGCATTCTGAGGAGGAACCAGAGCCGGGAGACCTGGGGATGGACTGTCCAATCTCAGGGGCAGAAGTTGCTGAGGTAGTCAAACAACTACACAGCGGCGGAGCCCCGGGGGCGGATGAAGTTCGTCCTGGGTATCTCAAGGCTATGGATGTTGTAGGGCTGTCATGGTTGACACATCTCTGCAACATTGCGTGGTCATCGGGGGCAGTTCCCGTGGAGTGGCAGACCGGGGTGGTGGTCCCCATCTTTAAGAAGGGTGACCTGAGGGTGTGTTCCAACTATAGGGGGATCACACTCCTCAGCCTCCCTGTAAAGGTCTACTCCAATGTACTGGAGAGGAGGGTCCGATCGATAGTTGAATCTCAGATTGAGGAGGAGCAATGTGGTTTTCGTCCTGGCCGTGGAACTGTGGACCAGCTCTATACCCTTGCAAGGGCGATGGAGGGGGCATGGGAGTTTGCCCGACCAATGCACATGAGTTTTGTGTATTTGGAGAAGGCTTAGGACTGCGTCCCCTGGGGCAACCTGTGGGGGACGCTCCAGGAGTATGGGGTGGGTGGCTTTTTGTTAAGGGCCATTCAGTCCCTTTACCAGAGGAGCGTGAGTTTGGTCCACATAGCCGGCAGTAAGTCGGACCTGTTCCCAGTGAGGGTTGGACTCTGCCAGGGCTGCCCTTTGTCACAGGTTCTGTTCATTACCTTTATGGACAGAATTTCTAGGCGCAGCCGTAGTGGAGAGTGTGTCGAGTTTGGTGGCAGGAGAATCTCGTCTCTGCTTTTTGTGGATGATGTGGTCCTCCTAGCTTCATCCAGCTCTGACCTTCAGCTCTTGCTGGGTAGGCTCGCGGCAGAGTGTGAAGCGGCTGGGATGAGGATCAGCACCTCCAAATCTGAGACCATGGTTCTCGACGAGAAAAGGATGGCTTGCCAACTCCGGGTCGGGGGAGAGGTCCTACCTCAAGTGAAGGAGTTTAAGTATCTTGTTCACGAGTGAGGGTAGGAGGTATCGGGAGATCGACAGGCGGATTGGTTCAGCGTCTGCAGTGATGCGGACGCTGAGCCGATCTGTTGTGGTGAAGAGGAAGCTGAGCTAGAAAGCCAGGCTCTTGATTTACCGGTCGATCTACGTCCCAATCCTCACCTATGGTCATGAGCTTTGGGTAATGACCGAAAGAACGAGATTGCGGATACAAGTGGCCGAAATGAGTTTCCTCCGTAGGGTGGCCGGGCTCATTCTTAGAGATAGGGTGAGGAGCTCGGATATTCTGGAGGGACTCTGTGTAGAACTGCTGCTCCTCCGGATCAAAAGGAGCCAGTTGAGGTGGTTTGGGCATCTCATCAGGATGCCTCCTGGACACCTCCCCGGGGAGGTGTTTCGGGCATGTCCTGCCGGCAGGAGGCTCCCGGGTCGACCCAGGACACGTTGGAGAGGTTACATCTCCAATCTGGTCCGGGAACGCTTTGGGGTCCTGCTGGAGGAGCTGGTGGAGAAGGCCGGGGAGAGGACGGTCTGGGGTTCCCTAGTTGGGATGCTGCCCCCGCGACCCGGACCCGGATAAGCGGAGGAAGACGACGACAACTAGTCAAACACATTAAGCTGGTAAGTAGATAAATGACTTTCACTGTAATATCGAGTTGTTGGGCAAGCAAAGTAGCTTGAGATATTCTTAGAGTCGACTATTTGCTTCTAATTCGCCATTAGCATTGTTAGCTCAATGTTAGCCAAGAGCCTTTTTTTTACCTGATATTAGAGTAAAGAGAAAGATGTTGTAGCTTCTTAGGGGTAACTTGTGGAAATAACTTCTGGGTCGCCCCTATTACTGCCTTAGGAATTTTACTAAACGGTGCAGGCTCACAGATTGTTAACAGCAACTACGTCCCTTTTTAGCTTTCTTTAAATGGGAAAACTGGTAACCCCACAGCCAGAATGAAATCTGTTTCAGTGTAACCTTCCATTCAATGTGATTAGGACATTAGACTCTTTTGTGATAATTTCACTGTGGAGTTCTTAGATAAGACATCAAGACAATCACAGCCATACGTAGACCTCTACTGTCTTTATGTAGTTTAAGGAATGCAAACAATAAAATTCAAAAACATCAGTGTGTTTCCTAAGCAGAAATACGTTAGGACCTTCAATCAAAAGTTTGATTTACTTTAGTCAAATAATTTTTCAGCTCAGTTTTAAATTTATGACTTTATTTATTTGCATCACAATTTGGAGTCCATTTTAACCTCTCTCTCTCTCTTTCTTCTGATTTAGCAAACTTTTAAATCACTTCAAGAGATTTAAGCCACTTGCAATTAGGAACCCTTTAATCAGATATGTGAGAACAAAACTTAAGCCCTTTTCTCTTCAGTTGAACTGGAAGTTTAATGTAAAATGTGTAATGAATGATGTATAATTTGTGGTTGAAGTTGGGTTATAATAAAGATGAGGAGGAAGGGTGTGTTTACTCTGATCTGGGGGTGGGACAGGCCAGTCAGGCCCAAAGAAAACAAAGTTTTAAACCCAGGGGGTTTACAAAACATGCCAGAGTTGTCTTTTTTTTTTCCATGTTGAAATGATTGTAGACACTTACTGCATTACAGTTGTTCTTGTTGCATATTACATCACTTTTGATATGAGACCACTTTCTGTCTGTTTCACAAAAGAACACACAAAGGAATTTGTGCTGTATTGACCTGCAGAGACTCTGTATGTCTCTCAGCAGGTATGAGTGGGATGCCAATTCATCACAAGTGCTTATATAATAATTTCTTTAAAAATAGGAAAGAAAATGTCATGAATTGAGTTGTTGAGAGTTCACAATGCATCTTGGCTCACGATGGAGAAGGTTGTTGTTTGTTTAGCATCCAGGAAACAACAGAGGGCATCTTAGCTAGTAGAAGCTAAATGTTAGCATTAGCAACTCCACATCACAGCAAAAGCTCCTCCGGGCTTCAGTTGTTTGTGCAGACATAACATCAATGTTGCAAAGCAAACAGATTCAGTGGTAGAGCCACGTTGCTGTTAGCCAATCAGAGGCGAGATGTCCAAATATCAGGAAATAAGACTCCCAATCCTGCCGTTGAAGGCCCAGTCCCAATACTCGCACTTCCCCACTTGCGCCTTTCAATTGCACGATTCCGACCCAGGGGTGCAAGTGCGCAGGGTGTCCCGATTCTCAAGTGTGGAAGTTGATCACTCCCCTTTGTGCCCTTGGTGCGAACTGTATTACCCACAATCTATTGCTGGGGGAGAAGAGGCGGAAGTTCCTTTTCTGACAATATAAATTTTCTGATGAAGGTAGTTAATTTTAAGATGATTAGTTGATGCTCAAAATTTTTTAAACAAAGCAGCAACAAATGTAAATGTAAAATTTTTAAAAAGTATCACAGCGACCAGCACTCCAGCATGTGATGTGATCAATGACGCAATACTCCCTCTTTCAATTCAGACATTATTTGCACACTTGTGTACCACACACTTAAAGCCTTACTGCACACTTTCTCCAAGTGCACTTTGTCGATGAGCACAGGGTGAGAATGGGGATTGGGCCTAAAGCTTTCCTCTGATCTGGCAATTTTCTAGTTCCTCAAACAGGTGCACCGGAGCTTTTTTTCCCCAGAGTACAAGTTCTAAGACATTCATTCTTAATATCGAACAGTGCAAATGTATTAAAAATATGAGTGAAGGACCTCTTTAAAGCTAAATGTTCTGGCATGAATCACCTCCTCAAAAGAAATAAAATAGAAAACAAAACTTGAAAACATTGCAAAAATGGAATACATTAAAATCTAAAACCAATGGATTTTTTAATGAAATGGAAATAAAAAAACTGCCAAATTTGGAGATTTCATTTGTTGTTCTTACATAAAAAAATACAAATTTCTTACAAGTGCTTAAGAACTGATTGAATTTTAATGTGGAATTTTTAAGGTAACGAAAGCTCTTATATTCAATAAAGTTTACATTTATTTGACAGATGCCTTCATCCGAAGTGACTAAAGTAGTACAAACGGTAACTTGGATGCTTAAATCACAAAAAAACATTTACTTTTATCAGACAAGAAAGTGAAAAAGCCATTTAGAGCATTTGAATTGTTCATGAATATTTAAATCATGAATAATTTATTGTGCTTGAAACCAAACTCACATTTAAATGATTGCTTGAATTTGGCAAAGGAAAAAAAATCTTGAATCAAATCCCACAAATTTTTATCAGTGTTGCAGGTTTGGAGCTGAGGCCAGTAGCAAATGGTTTTAAACTTGTCCTTTATTAATATATAATTCTTGTTTTTACAGTTCAGTCTGTAATGATCTCCTGATTCATCACGATCTTGCTCATACGACATTTAGTTAATCTCATAACTTTGTGCTATTGTTAAACTGATTTGTGAGACTAAACACAGCTGCTCTTGTGTGAACTTGAACAAACCTGACCTCAGGATTTTTTAGTCATGAACACACGCGCGCTGAAGGAGACGCACACTCTATCACCTCATAATTGATCATGACTGTGACAGGCAGAGCGTGGAACATAAACTGTCTGATGTGCACTCCCTCTGTGTGTGTGTGTGTGTGTGTGTGTGTGTGTGTGTGTGTGATCATAATGAGTTAAACATAAAACATTGGCAGCTGCTTTCCACTCAGCAGCAGTGACGTCGTCATTTAAGCGGAGCAAGGGAATTTTTTTGGGAGACCACTGCGTGTGGAACTCCTTTTTTGCGAGGCTGGGCTGTAACTTGAACCCTGAGGAGCAGAGAGAGAGAGAGAGAGAGAGAGAGAGAGAGAGAGAGAGAGAGAGAGAGAGAGAGAGAGAGAGAGAGAGAGAGAGAGAGAGAGAGAGAGAGAGAGAGAGAGAGAGAGAGAGAGAGAGAGAGAGAGAGAGAGAGAGAGAGAGAGAGAGAGAGAGAGAGAGAGAGAGAGAGAGAGAGAGAGAGAGAGAGAGAGAGAGAGAGAGAGAGAGAGAGAGAGAGAGAGAGAGAGAGAGAGAGAGAGAGAGAGAGAGAGAGAGAGAGAGAGAGAGAGAGAGAGAGAGAGAGAGAGAGAGAGAGAGAGAGGGGAATACATTGAGTAAGAAAAAAGAGAAATGGAAGAAAGGGGGAAGGAAGGAATGAAAGGCAGGCAGAAGGTAATGTCAGCTGAGATCAGAACGTAAACAGAGGTCCAGACTGCAGCATGCTGTCTGTGGGACGGGGACCACAGCTGGGGCAAACCCATGGGGGCACCAGCACCTTTATCTCTAGAGAAAGGAGCTGGCTCCTCTCAGTCTCCCTTTTTATTTTCATCTCCCTGCCCTTGGGAACAGCCTGGCCCTACGGTAAGAGCTTTGCAGAGACTCTACTTTTACTGCACTTGTTTGTCTTCCTCCTCATGTCTTAGGCTTCGACACAGCCTCTTGGCTCTTTGTTCTCAAGAAGCCGGCATCAGCATTCCCACTGTCCGCGACAGATCCTGGCAATGCTGGTAAAAGATAAATAAGAGCAGCAAAGAGAAAGGCGCTTTTCTTAATTCATCTCTGGAGTAATATTCCAACGCTCACAAAGGTTTGTCTTTGTTTGAACAAACACGATGAAACAATCAACAACACAACAAAAGTTGGATGTTGCCACACATTCCTGGAGGTGGACCTAACCTTAGGAGTCCTAATGAGGCTCTTGAATCTCGACACGCTTTCCCCATTGTTTAAGATCCTCTCTGCATGCTGTGAGACTGACTTTGCCTGCTTGCCGTGACTTTTCGACCCACTGGAAGACATGAGTCATGTTTTGACTCGATCACTGGGCAGTGGTAATGTCTGTGCCTCACACTGCATCCAAGACACCCTACTGAGCCTCTACCCTTCCTTTCCCCGATGTTTATCATGCAGTAAAATATTACCTTGAATTTGTAATGTGGCTGAGCGTGGTAGAGAGCTGGCCAGAGCAGCTGCTGTGACTCAGAGAGTTCCCTTTGGCAGATCCAACTTGAAATGTTGATGTCAGCTGAGTCACTCACTGCTTGTCTGGTTTCACAATCAGCTGATGATAGAATTTTTTTATCGCACAACATAAAACATTTTTTGTTTTTAAGCCAAAGCACATGTGTGTAAATCGTGTCTTTGAAGTCTGTTTAGACACATGTATTCCATTTTGTCGACATT
This sequence comes from Nothobranchius furzeri, assembly GCF_043380555.1. Classification (NCBI taxonomy): domain Eukaryota; kingdom Metazoa; phylum Chordata; class Actinopteri; order Cyprinodontiformes; family Nothobranchiidae; genus Nothobranchius; species Nothobranchius furzeri. The sequence goes on along the minus strand of NC_091744.1, from coordinate 75,670,691 downwards.
AGTTTGAGCATGATTCGGTGTCCCTCTGAGGTTCTCGGGTCTGTCCAAGTCTTCCTGTTTGGGATTTCCAGTAATTTTGGCTCCTGTTGCTCAGACACTTGCCTCAGGGTTTGTTTAGCAAAAGCCCACACAGAAGGTTTTTGTTTTTGAGCTCCTGATCACTGGAAAACAAAGTCAGTCCATCAGATGTAATATCAGGGAGGATAAGGAAAATCTGAACAGAGAAACATTTAGAAAGAAAATTCTCAACTTTATGGAAGCTCTGGAAGGCAATTTAAGGAAAACATATGAAATGTGAGGGACTTTAAAATTGTGAACATTTTTATTCCTTATTTTGTTTCTTTACATCTTATAAGCAAATGAAAAAAAGTGTTTTGGACTAGTGATGCAAGAACCCAAAACAGTTATTTATTTATCTATTTTTTGGAAAATACTATTTACATATAGAAGAAAAATATTGAAAGTAGGCTACGTTAAATTTGGATTTTTCTCATTTAAGAAGAAATATTGTTAACATTTCAGGTCTCAAAAATGCCTATCTCTAAAAAAAAAGGAAACTGTTGAGGAGACTTCAAAGTAGCAGTGTGTATTTTCTTGGCGCTAGGGGCAGTACGTACATACATTTCAGGTTAGTTTTACTCCATGTCATTCTGACTGTCTCCATTAAAAAAAAAAACATTACAGTAAATGTTGTCACCAGTAACATCAGCATGACTCCTCAGACTTTGATGGTCCTTCACTTAATTCCATCGAGAGAACGCAATGCTGATTGTAGTTTTCTGTCGAAGATTTCAGATCCGCTCGGGGTCATGCGCCTGTTGATGACGTCATCATACCACAGCAATAATGCTCAGCCAAAATACAGTAAATTGCACCTCTTTCCATTCCTGCTCTTTGACAAAAGCTTTGGAAATAGTTTAGCAGGTTTTTTGTTGTTGTTATTAAATTTGTATTTCTTAATGCCTGATTATTTTGGAACATAGTTTTGTAACTTCAGTAAGTTGTACGTCCTAAGTCGTACGCCCAGCCAATCACCTAGTGTGATGTCATCGGCAGGCGCATGGGCCACTGGACAGAAGGAAACATGCCATCTAATATGGCGTCGCCAAAAACACTAGACCCCGCGCCCTACGTACTTTAGACCAGGGCTACTCAAATGTAGTGGTCCGAGGGCCACTCCACAAAACGAACTTGAATCGCGAGGTCTGGTCTGGGGGGGGTGGGGGGTGCTGGCGGTTTTACACACAACACACAAGCTTACAATATAATGAGAACTGCATACCACCTCCGTTCCTACCCCTCCCGCTCAGTGGTCGGACTGGTTTGGGGGTGGGGTGGGGGGTGGGGATATGCGGTTCGGGGGCAACAAAGAGGGGGCTCGAGGACCGGTCCTGGACCATGGGCTGCCTATTGGGTGCAGCTGCTTTAGACCCTTTAGATTTTTATGGTTATATGTCACGACGTCGCCAATATTTTTCAACAACTGGACATCATTTTATTCATTTTCAACAGCATTTCGATTGGTATTTCCAGAGATTAAAGGTAAAAATTATGTTTCTTTAAGATGACCACTCAGTTACTTCCAGTTTTACCTCTTCATAATTCAACAGGTCAAGAAAAGTAGAAGAAAATGTTCAAACTTAGAAAAACAAATCATCTTCCTTTATTTTTTTGGGTAGCCTTTCAGGTATTCCTTACAAAGTTCATCCCCAGAGTCAAGAGCCCAAACAAAATGCTGGCACCCAACCTCAGACTGTTGAACTCACTTATAGAAATTCCATCACACTGTGTAACCGCACCGGATAATAAACTGATGAGGTATTTCAGCGTTTGTGGTTTTTAGTTCAAGAAAACTTGTTTAAATTAATCCAGAAGATGGCATGTCGGACCGGTTATTGAGGATTTGGATACCTTCAGACATACTGTAACCACAAAGCTCCCCGCGGACTTTCCCTTTTCCATGATGGCTTTGACCTCAAAATACCAGACAGCTGTTGTGGGCAGCAAGCAAATAGAAATCGTACACTCACACTGCATGCCCTGCACCTCCACTCACAGCTGCTGTAAAAAGTTATTTTTCCGCGATACATCAGTAAGTCAGCAGGAAAGTATTTAGTTAGTAGTTGAAATGCTTGGCATTTTCAGCAGGGAGCTGTCATTTTCTGACACAAATTATCACCTAATAATGGAAGAGAATGGGATTTGTGATTTTTGCAATGCTCGAGCAAACCCCAATAGAAGGAAAGTGTCTTTATTTATGGATGTCAGAAAAATGCTCATAAAAACATGTTTTTCTGACTTTAGGTGAACTTCTGGTTAAACACATTTTGGAAAATGTAGCTTTTGTGAGTAAATTTAGGTGTGCTTTAGAACTGCAGTTCTGTCGTTTGCTGCCAATTTGGAAAGTTAGGCTCAAAGGGAAGAAATAACAACTAAATTAAAAAAATTAAACAAATAACGGAAACCACCTACCAGCATGTTATCTAATTTTGCATCAGCTTTAATGTGTGAGCAACAACAGCAGAATAGAATTAGATCCTTTCTACAACTTTTTTTTTTTACCTTTGACCACCGTTAGGGTCGAGAATATACATGGCTAAGATTTCACACACAGACAGCTTGAGAGTTATTTATAAGAGCTACCAACTGTTGAACCAATGTACCAAAAATAAAGTGTATTTCAGCTCTACAGGGCTTATTGTCTCTCCTAGATTCTAAACAGTACTTTGATGCCATTTTAGAAAAACAAGCCAAATGTTTCTCAACAATTCCTCTGAGAACGGTGAGGAGTCGCAATGCAATGTCAATAACATAACTGAAGAAATGATGTAGACATGTTAGTAATACACTTCCTATTATCCTGGCGTGCTGGTGCTGAGGTCACTGAGGTGGTCAAAAAGCTCCTTGGTGACAAGGCCCTGGAGGTGTCGTAGGGCAGTGTTGATTGATGCGGCTCAGAAATACCGTGTGGAAATTAGGGGCAGACTGGACTGGCAGACCGGGGTGATGGTCCTCCTGTTTAAAAAAAGGGGGACTACATGGTGCGGTCCACCAACTGGGGGATCACACTTCTGAGCCTCCCTGGTAGAGTCTATTCGGGGGTTTTGGAGAGGAGGGTTCATCGGATAGTGGAAACTCTGACCAAGGAAAAGCAATGTGGTTTTTGTCCTGGCCGTGGAAGACTGGACACTGGAAAAGGGTAGAATGCCTTCTCTAGGTCAAGGATGAGGTCCTGCCTAAAGTGGAGGAGTTTAAGTTTCTCCAGGTCTTTTTCACAAGTGAGGGAAAGATGGATGAAAGATCGACAGGCGGATTGGTGCTGTGCCTGCTGTGATGCGAGCATTGTACCAGTCTGTTGGGGATGAACAGAGAACTGAGCAGAAAGGCAAAGCTCTCAAGTGATTGGTCTATGATCTATCAATCTAAGCTCCTACCCTCATTTATGGTCACAAGCTGTGGGTAGTGACCAAAAGAATGAGATCACGGATACAAGCAGCTGAATTTAATTTTCTCCACAGGGAGGTTGGGCTCTCCCTTAGAGATAGGGTGAGAAACTTAGTCATACAGGAGGGGCTCAGAGTAGATCCGCTGCTCCTTTACATCAGGACGAGCCAGTCGATTCAATTCAATTCAAAAATACTTTCTTTAATCCCAGAGGGAAATTAGAGTTATTAATCCCAGAGGGAAATTAGAGTTAGGAAATTAGAGAGCCAGATGTGGCTCAGGCTTCTGGTTAGGATGCCTTCTGGATGCCTTACTGGTGAGATTATATGGGCACATCCAACTGGAAGAAGGGACACTGTGGGGACAATGTTTCTAATATGGCCAGGGAACACCTTCCCCAGCAGGAACGGACTCGAGTGGCTGGGGTGAGGGAAGTCTGGCCCTTTCTGCTTAGACTGATGTCCCCACGACCCGCTCCTGGTTAAGCAGATGGGTATGGATGGATGGATTATCAGGCAAATGTTTCCCATAGCTCAAAACTAAAGTTTTTATAAAACTTTTATACATTTCAAATGAAAGTTTAAAGTAAACCTTCAGTTAAGCGCTCTTGTTTTGTCTGGAAATGAGAGTTTCCGGTTATGGCAGATGTGTCTTAGGCCCTGTCCACACGTAGCCGGGGATCTGCCAAAACGTAGATATTTTTCTACGTTTTGGCCTGTCATCCACACGAAAACGGAGTTTTTTCACACGAAAACTGATCTTTTTAAAAACTCCGGCCAAAGTGAAGATCTGCGTTTTCTCCGTTTTGGGTGTCTGTGTGTGGACAGACAAAACCGGAGTTTTAAGGTCCGCAGCGTCACTTTCCGCGACAAAAAAATGCTGACATCACGTGTGCGACCTGTGTTTACACTAGCCGGCATCATGGAAGCCTTCAGAGCTGCGCTCTGTCACTACCCGATCCATCAACTGTCCAAGCGCTTTCTGCTTGTTTGTTTTTACAAGCGGAATTACTGCTCCTTGCGGAAGACCACAGACGAAGGACGAGGTTAAGAACGAGGGAAGTACTGCCGCCTACAGGTCTGGCATGTCCTTAACAACGTATTTATCCGGGTACGTGTGGACAGAGTTTGTTTTTAAAACGCGGTGGTATGGATGCAAGTTTTTGGAGGGGCGGATATTCGTTTTCAAAAAACCCCGGCTACGTGTGGACTAGGCCTTAGTGTCATGATCTGCCCCTGCCCTTGATTAGTCCCTATTGGTTTCACCTGCCCCTTGTTACCTGCCCATGTGTTCCTGATTTTCCCCAGTGTATTTATACCTCCCATCTCGTATGTCCTGTGTCAGATCATTGTGGTTTGTTTGTCATCGTTGTCTCGTGCTGTTCGTTCCCGCTCTACCATTAAATCATTTTTTTAACTTTATTCATGCCTGCCTTTTTTCGCCTCCTGGTCAGCTCCACCACACATGGTCCGCCTCCAACTACATCCCAACGTGACAGAATGATCTGACCAAACCTGGACTTGTGGTTAGCTCCAAACCATTCTGCCTGGAGGATAATTTTTTCCTTTTGCTCCTGTTCAGCGGAGGGAGATTTCGGACTTGAGGGGTTATTGGCGCATCCTATTTTGTTCTCGGGGTGGTCGAGCCCATTGAGGGGTTTGGACGCATCCTACATGTTCTCGGGGTGGTCTACATCCTTCTCTTCTCCTGCTATTTTCGCCTCGTCCTGTTTTATCACAGAAGCTGCGGATCCTGGAGTTTATGTGGAGTAAAACCCCCCTACGCACGCCAACAGTCTCCGGGGTGCTAGGGCTGGTCTTCACGCTCCATTTCGGCTTCCCTTCAACCGAGCCTCCGCCTGTGGACCCAGTGGATCCTGTTATGCACCTGCTCGGACTGTCTGTCGAGTACCTGCTGCCGATCCTGGATTCCTTGCGTCGCTCCTTCAGCTTCATCTCTTCGACTTCCTGGTCCACGCCTGCAGGTCCTCCATGCAACAGCCTCTCCAGTGTCCCGCGCTGCAGCCTTGTCATGGTTCTGCTGTTGCAGCCTCGTCTGGGTTCGGCTGTTGCAGCCTCGTCAGAGTCTCCAGTGCGTACCCGAATCTGAGTCTCCAGTGTGTTTCCGAGTCATGGGGATCTTGTGGGCGTCTGGTATCTGCCCCTGGGGGTTTTGGGGGGTGTGGTGGTGGTGGGGGGGGGGTGGTGGGGGGGTACTGTCATGATCTACCCCTGCCCTTGATTAGTCCCTATTGGTTTCACCTGCCCCTTGTTACCTGCCCATGTGTTCCTGATTTTCCCCTGTGTATTTATACCTCCCGTCTCGTATGTCCTGTGTCAGATCATTGTGGTTTGTTTGACATCGTTGTCTTGTGCTGTTCGTTCCCGCTCTACCATTAAATCATTTTTTTTTTACTTTATCCATGCCTGCCTTTTTTGCCTCCTGGTCAGCTCCACTACACATGGTCCGCCTCCAACTACATCCCAGCGTGACACTTAGGGACGATACCTGGGGAGAGGGGTTAATGTTCTGTGGTGATGTTTGTGTTGGAAACCTAGCTTGTTCTGTAGATTTGCTATAACAGCTTTAAGCATGTTAAAGTGAGAAACTTTCTAGTTGTTACGTAATACTGAACCTATATTTTTTCCTCGCACTGACAGCAATACACTTCCGTACTATAACAACCATGTTACTGCTATTTTTTTAATTAATTCAAGTAAAGTTTACAATAGCATATGAAGCCTTCCCAAACTCATTTTTGAGCAATTTGACATTGATCAATCTAAATTTTGTAGACAGATCAACATTCGTGTGTCTAATTTATGTGTCCATTTCAAGCTCAGTTTTCTAAGCTATTTCCAGCCTCTAACACACCAAATTGTAAATAGATTTGAAGGGAAAACCGATCTTGTTGGCAAATCCAAATGAAAGAAAAATCAGATCCTAGCCTTGGGCTTCTTAGGTTAAATCTAGAAAACGATAGCTCTCATTCAGAGCAGATGTGGCCTCTAAAGTCACTTACACGGTCAAAATCACCACCTGTAACACATTTGATGAGTTAAATTTACAAGGCGTTTATTTTTTTCTTCAGACTAACATCAAAGTCATTTTCTGTTTAGCAGGTTTTTGGCAGACAGGGTTGTTAAAGGGCCAAGAAGGTCAAAAAGTCACATAGATTTCGAATCAGTGGTCACGGTGGAGTTTAGATCCATCCAAGCTGTTCATAGAATTTAAACCAAGCTTCTAAATCAAGTCTTAAATAACAAAATGGCAGCATTTACAGGTTTTATTGACCTCCTCTTGACATAAATGAGGAGTGCAACACTTGGAGTGGATAAAGCTCCCTGCTCCCGTACAAAAAAATTGAGCTAAAGTTAAAAAAAAAATCTACAGTAAAATAAACCATCCTGATCACCATGTTTTATAATGCTTTTATGTACTTTGTACAAACTTGCAATTCCATGTGTGCAGAGATAAGACACCCTCACGCACATAAAAGTACAGAAATATTAGCCAGAGAAGACAAAACAAAAGTTATGGCACCTCTCTGATGACTTTCAGCATTTCTAACTTCACACTGGGGTGATTTAATAGCAATTTTTTTCCTGCATCTGAGTTTGTTTAAAAAACCCAGACCCAATAAGATTTAGTCAAAAAATATCAGATGTAAAAGAAAATAAGAAATCATTGAACTTTGCAGATTTAAACAAGTATTAGTGCATTTAAGTTGTGCAGTCACTTTTGCAGAGCTGTTCCAACCTTACAAAACGGCTGTAAATGAACGTTAATCTATACATATCTGCAGACAAGGAACCATGAGCCTCACATGTTATAAGGTAGCTAGATTAAATGATCGAGAATTAAAGAAGAAAAAAGGTTTAAAACACTACTTTTAGTAAATGCTTTTCAAAGAAATAGTTGAGAAAGATGGAGATGCATTCCTGTTTGTGTGCAGCTCCGGGGGAGACGCCCGAGAGAGAACCATTACAGCTTTATCAGCAAAACTGGAGGTCAGCAAACTGAATCCGGTTAGAGAAAATAAACAGAAAATGCTGCCTGTGATCATTTAAAACCCAAATAAGCACTAAGAAAACAGCTTATGGAGACTAAACCTACCATAAATGCAAAGATTTGGTGAACAGATGAAGAAAATACAAAACTTGTAGATATTTTTTGACCTGGATCCTTTTGTTAAAGAGTGCTAATTCAGCAGGACTTCATCTCTACAGTAAAGGACAAAACAACATAACGGCATTACCAGCTCTACTCATTCAGAGCCTTTTAACTGTTTGATGTTTACGTCCAGTAAATCTGGTTTCACGGTCCCTGCGGTCCATGTGTCATCAGCTAGGAAGCACTGAACCTGCACTGTTGAAGTGTTCAACATGCAGTAGGAACAAATTATCACAAGGAAGGGGTAGAGAAAAAGGACAAATCATCCAGTTAGAACAAAAAACATTATTTTGATCTTCTTTTTTCTTATTTAACAGTGTAGTAATTTGATGTTCTTTTACCTTTGGCTGACATGTTTTGGCCGGAGCTTCCGCCTTCGTCAGAGCCGCTGGCTGTTTGTGGCGTCACTTCCGCTTATCGTCAAACAACTACACTGTGTTAAATAAAAAAAAAAGAAGATGATTATGAACCAAAACACAGAACGAACAGTCAGAAGATTATTTTGATCTAATTTACATGAATATAATTCATCTTTGGCCCCCCAAAAATCTGCATTTTTGCATTTTTTCCTCCTCAAATTTCCATATTTTTATTTTCTTGACCATTTTAGAGGTTAGGGCGGAGTACCAAGTTGCAGAGCTCGGCAGTGCCTCTCATCCAAAGTATGAGGAAAACAACATATTTTCAGAGGGACTTTGGCACGCCAGAAAGCTGGAAAAATCAGCTAAAAGGAACAAATTTTAAGCTATTTTTCTAATATATGCATTGTATAAAGTGTTATTTAAACAAAAAACAAACACAAAAAGAGCTGCCAAAACATCTCTTACAATGAGAACTTCTCCATCCATAACAAATGTATTTTTGTTGTGTAAACCACTGGGGGACATGGTTTGTGGAAACAGGGCCTTAAATGTACCTAATTCGTTCCAATGTAGTGCTCGGGGATCCCCGCGATCAGCTGGGTGTGTAGTAGGGTTTGCACAACCCCCGTCTGTGCACTATATCACCCTGTCTCAGAGAACATCCCTTTGCAGGCCATGCCCAAGCATGTGAATGTTTGTGGTTCTGAAAGAAATCCACAAAAATGAATATCTGAGGAGAAACTGTGGTCATCTCTTGTTTTATTTTCATGGGAAGGTGAAAATAAAACTAAAAGAAAAATATTGAAAAAAGGAACATCATATTTGCTTTGAAACTAAAGTTTTGTAGCTGAGATTACATAAGTTTGTTCCATGACGAGGGACTTTGAGTTAATGTGGTGGAATGAGCTTTGTGAAAAAGACTTGTGTATGGAAGTTCAATGGTCCGCGAAGCCAGACTGACACACACATATCCCACAGGGTACCCTAAATTTTTAGTGTGGATGCTGTCATGGTTTACACACAAGTGCAGCTGACCCAGCAATTAAAAATGGACTGATCTCAGAAAAAAAAAAAACAACACAACATAAAACAGTGGAGTGCTGAAACCAGCCCACAGCAGCTGTCCTCAGGAAACCTGCTGACATCGAGCCAGCAGCCTTACACAATTTACCTTTCACTGACTAATGTCAAAACTCAGATAGCTGAGAGGAAAACCAGACTGTTGCAAAGCCAAGACACAATTTACGATATCATTTATGTGGAAGAGCAGTGTGAGAAGAAGAAGAAAACATCATTTCTTTAGCGCCTCTCAAGATAAAAATCACGAGGCGCGTGTAGTAGGGTGGCTTCACAACATTCCAGGACATCTGTGGTTCTCTCCATCATCCTCTGAGAGATTTATCAGCTGTTGTTGCCATTGTGTGTCAGTGTTTGTGCTTGCATCTGTGTGTTAGAGACATAACTCAACAAAACCCACATTAAGGAAACACAAAGCTAGTGTGTAGTTATGGCTTTGTAAATAGAGAAATCCATGGCTAAGAGCAAAGGAGTAATTATGTTTGCAGGGCCAGGAGGACGGACTGAATGTCGGGCTGAAATGTTGCCAGTCGCCTCTTTTTGTTCTCAATCTCCATCTGTCACAAGAGCATTTCTTCTTGTCTGTTTTTGCTTTTAAAATCCACTGTTGCATAATATAACCACTCAGGCTCAAAGGTCTTTGAATCGCTGGTTTTCAGCTCCAATTAAACGTCACGTTTATTTGATTAAAACCTTACAAAGAAGGCCAGTCTTTACACTTGAGTTCTTGCAGCATTTTCTGATTAGGACCCAAGTCTGTTTTCCATGACAGTAACTTCACAGCATTGCATGTTTTCTGATGTAATAAAATTCAGAGGAGGTAAACTACTGGGAGTTAAATTATCTTTTTTTTTAAGAAGTAGCTGCAGCTCTGATTTAAAAAATACTGAAATCCTCAAGTATTTGTTCACGTGTATCAAGATCACAGCTGAAAATCTGATGTATCCCTGTGTTCAGATTACAGGTACTTGTCCAGCCATTGTCCGGGCCCCGAGTGGAACGTTATGTGCAGGGGCTGCTGTGAGTATGACGTGATCCGCTGTAAATGTCCTCTCCAGGGGACTCAGGTGGGCTATGCTGTACCCTGCTGCCGCAACGCCATCAATGAGTGTGACCCCTGCATCATCCACCCAGGTAACAACTCAGTAGCTGTTGGTTGCATTTAATTTAGTCACACAGGCTACTGGACCACCCGTTTTGCTTTGATAATACACTTTTAGTTTAACTAGCAATGAAGGGATCCACAAATTCAGTATTTGTGATACTGTTTCTGTAGTTTTGTGTTGTCCTTGACGTGGTTGTGTGAGTTTTAATGAAATGCTTGACTGCATTAAGGTGCAACATGCAAGAATGAAACCATGTGATCAAATTTTGTTACTGCAGCCCATTCTTCTAAGCAAAAAGTTACTGTTTACTGTGAGTTTCGTGGCTGTTGCCAGTTGCTGATCTGCGCCAGATGATTCTAGATGACAAGCAAAGATGAGTCACACAGTAACTAGATAAGTAGATAAACACATTGTCATATCTGTTGTTAGCACTCTTAGGTGTTTTACGGTAGAGAGCAATTACTACACATATTATGGTAATATTTCAAGCATTAGAGGAAGTGTGGTTGTTAGCCGTCTTGCTGTTATAGTTCTGAACGACCCATTAAAGGAAGTAAAACGCCACGGTTGACTCATTGTTCACTTCACGCACACATTTCACTGTAATATTGAGTTGTTGGTAATAGAAAAAGTAGCTTGAGATATTTTTAGACCTGACTGTTTTTAAATCATCGTCAGCATTGTTAGCTCAGTGTTAGCCTAAAGCCTTCTTCACCTGAAATTAGAGTAAAGCAAAAAGATGTTGTGGCTTCCTAGAGGTATGAGAAAAAACTTCTTGGTTGCTCCTGTTTGCTGACTTTTCGCCTGCCAGTTTTGATTTCCAAATGCCGGTGCTACAGCGTTGGTTCAAAGCAGATTCGGCCACCTCACGGGCTCACAGGTTGTAAACAGTAACTACACCCTTCTTTAGTTGTTTTGTAAGCAGAAAAACTGAACCTACCTAGCTGGCTGGGTATTAAATGTGTCTTGTTAGCCCTGTTTCCATGATCAGAACTTAGGGGTAAATTTATAGGAACTTCCCAATATGACCGGACGGCCATTTTCCGGGCTGTTTTCGGGAATTTTTGGAGTATCTGATGAGGGGTAGGTACTCAGAATGGCCTAGTGGAGTAGCTGAGTGGAACTTTGGTTAACTCATGCTGATTGGTTGTAACTCAGTAGGAAATTACATCAGCAGATGTTGTCCAAAACAACCAGCATTAGTAGAATGAGAAGAGTTGCCGGTGAAGCAAACAAAGTAAAAGAAATAAGCACCAAGTGCACTTAAATTTAAACTCCTGACACCGGAAAACACAGCCGAATTCCCCCACAATGACTTAATTAACGGGGCTCTTTTGTGCTACAGAGTGCTGTAAAAAAATTGCACTTCTTCTGGTCATTGAACGACACATTTTACATTACACAGCAGTTCTCGTGCTCTGAATGGATTAAATTCAACAGAATAAATGTTTTTAATGTTATTAATGTTACTGTGGGTGCTTTATAGCGCTGAGTGACATCACTCATTGCCGAATCAGTTGCAACATGATGACCTTTGTGCAAAATCCAGAAAAGGCTGAATTTGAATGGAGACACAACAGCTGAGAGGACTGGGACATCGTATCTCCCAATCAATTTTCCCCTGCCAGAATTTACCCTGAAGTTCAGGCAATGGAAACAAAGGCGAGTGAGACATAAGGCTCTTTAGTGATTATTTCATGGTAGAATTCTCACATATTACTCCTGTAATAGTTTCAGTTTTCTACTTATATTTGAAGCATTTTTTCTCGTAGCCTTTGTGTTCCATCATTGTCCCTTATGTTTGCATCCACATATATCTCAGGTGCTTTCATTTACTTATCAGCAATTGCTGTAGATCTAGACCCCAGTTTCCCTTTCATTCATATTTTGTTATATGTACCCACCGGTTCTGGCCTGTTTCCGTTCATTTATTTTGAAAAAAACATAAAACTCATCGCTTCCCTGTTTTTTAGAAGTAATATGTTCATTTACAAATGACACCAGCTGCTACCTCTCTGCGCTAGTACTCCAGTAACCACCACCATATTGAAATCTTAAAAAATAAAAGTAAAATGAAGTATTAACAGATATTCTGTTTATCAATTCATCCATGGATGAAGCACTAGTTGAAAATTCATACCAGTTAGGACTTCAAGTGACAGTGTGTATTTTTCCTGGCGATGGGGCAGTAGATACCTAAATAATTGCAAGCAAGCTGTATTTTTGTGTTGGAGTAAGACCTTACCAACGGATGCTCATTAGGATCAAAAAGGCTTGTGGGGTGCAAACTTCAGCAAAATGACGAGCACATTAGACTGCCTTTCATCACAGGCAATGAGTGAAGGGGTTAATGTATAAAACAATGTTTATTAATGGTGAAGGTTTTGTTACCGTACTACAAATCAGTAAATGTGTTTTGTTCTCATGGGCTCCCGTAGAAGAAAACATGGCATCTAATATGGTGTCACCCAGAGACTTAGACCCGCTCCCATGTAATTTAGACCAGATTTATATGTTACGAAGCCGCCAATATTTCTCAACAACTGGGCACCATTTCATTCGATTTCAACAATATTTTAATGGATATTTCCAGAGATCAACAATAAAAACTACACATTGGCCCTTTAAATGATCACCATGTTGCACCACATAACCTATGTACATGTCCCCGCATTTATTATTACAGGCACCAGCTCTATGGAGCCTCACACAAGAGCAAGCTGCACTTTATTTTATAGTCAAAAACAGAAATAAATCCATTCCCATGATTAGTCACTGTTTCAGATCCAGAAGTCTAGCAAAGTGACCAAAGCTGCAAAAGTTAAATTTGGCAGAGACAAAAACTGACCTGGAGACATTCATGCCATCAATCTTAAGTGGTTCCAGATTTTTTTCAGCAAACTCTTTTGACTCCCTGGTAGAGACCTCTTAGATTGTCAGGACGCAGGAGCAAATAAACTTTCCAGGAATTTTGATTTAGGAAGAGTTTTTGTGAAAATCTTGATGTTTGTTTTTGGTTTAATGAGTAAATGGTGTAGTTTCCACTTACATATTCTGTCCATAACATATCTGAGACTTCCAAATACATGAACCCCAGCTCTAAACTCCTGTGTTCTACTGTTTCTGCCTGTACAAGTGTGCCATGTTTCCTTCAAAGTTTGAACATGCTCTTATTTGCTTTTATGGGGAAAAGAACAGCTGTTCAAAATTAAAAGGAAACACGTACATCTAATTTTTACTGGTAAACCTTAAAAATGTTCTGTAAGCACAGTTTGCAATAATAAACATTTATAGATCTACAGCCAGGCTCTTTTGTTAAAAGTTTAACTCACACTCCGGTTGCGTTGCTGTTCGCCTCCTAACACACAGCCTCTTAAGTGAAAATCCATATTTAAAGGAAACAATTTCAATACTTTTCTATTTCAGGAAGCAGCGGTATGTTTTCATTTTCTGTTGTAGAGACGGGTGAGCTTAATGTGTTTAGCAGAGTTGATGCAAAAGAAATTTTATGGAGGTCTGTTCAGGAGCAGAGATTTAACCCAGGCCTTCTGGGAACAAAAGCTTTTCCTTTCCTTACATAACATGACGGTATACCTTGATAATGTACTGCAAACCAAACACAAACACAGTTTCATGCCATCCAGCTTCTATTTTTCTCTTTTCAGGTTGCAGCATTTTTGAGAACTGTAAGCGTTGCAACAATGGGACGTGGGGGCCTCAAGATAATTTCTTTAATAGTGGCAAATACTGCTCTGAGTGTCGTCCCGGCTGGTCTGGTGGAGATTGCATGAGTAAGTCTTTTCATCTCACCACCGTTACCGAGATAACTTACTGTAAGGGGAGTGTTTTCCTTTGAGTCACATGAGCGTGAGTGGACTATCCCTTCCCTCCCTGCTTAGTTATACCAAGCCGTTTGGGAAAGCTGCCACAAACCCAGGAGGTTCCACACAATCAACAATCAAGAAACCTTTAAAACCCTTAACACTGACCATGTCCTTTGTGCAAATATAACAAGAGACAAACCACCCACAGAACATGGTTAGTTAAAACATACAGTATGATAGAAATAGCTGAAGGGTGTGTGTTGCTTACGTTTTGTTGGTCACTGGAACAAAGAAACTGAACGTGGTTTAAAGTTGAATCAAAATTCAAACTTGCAACCTACAGTATATCCGTCTTTCCACAGCAGATTTTTAATTTTATTTTGCAGAGTGTGGCGGAGTAATCCGCAAACAGCAGGGCCATTTGATTCTTGAAAGCTACCCCAACAATGCACGGTGTGAGTGGACCATTCAGGTGGACAGGCCGTTTAATATCAAACTCAGGTGAGATCACAAGCTTCATCTTCTGTAGTTTACTGATTCTCAGATGGATGGATGGATGGATGGATAGATGGATGGAAGAATGGTGGATGATGAATAGATGAATGAATGAATGAATGAATGAATAGATGGATGGGTGGAGGAATAGATGATGGATGGAGGAACTGATGACAGATGGATGGAAGAATGGTGGGTGATGAATAGATGAATGGATGATGGATGAATGGATGAATTAATGGATGGATAAATAGATGATGGATGGAGGAATGGATGCATGGATGGATGGATGGGAGGAAGAATGGTGGATGATGAAATTGATGGATGAATGGATGGTTGATAGGATGGATGGATGGATGGATGGAATGATGACAATCTGCTGAGGGGAAATAAAAAAAATTCACACTGTCAGATTTTCATGGAGTCAAACTATCAGCTGTTTGTACGTTCACTGTCCATCTGTTAGAGCTATCAGAGTGTGGTCAGCTTTAATACAATTTCCATTCAGCTCAAGTTTTTCTGCAAGATTAATCTTCGTGGACTAACGGCACATTTACAGCACAACAGAAATTTTTTTTCCAAGTTTCTGTGCATTCTATTTCTGCCCCTTTTTGACTTTATCCTTACAGATTTTAATAGGAAATTGCTTTTGCAAAGGTTCAGCAGAGACAAAACTTAATGCAGTCTAATAGCTCTGTTTTATTTTTTTAAATGTTATTTATTTATTTTTTCATTCTGAAAAGTACATTCGGTGGTTTCAAATATGATTGCCTGGTGTTTATGCAGCTCATTGTGAAATTTGAAGTTGTGGTAATTATGAAAGCTCAGAACTAAATAGCCCTGCCATGTCACATTTTACTAAATAAAACTTATCCTTATAGTTTGTAAATTATTATGGTAGTTTTACAGTATGAATGAATGGAGAATTGCTTTTTTTCTGTTCAATGTTTATTTAAATCATATAGCCATAACAGGCAACAAATATTTTTTACTGATTTGCAGGTGGAATTAATTACAACCTTTATCGTTACCTTATTTCTCCTAGTCTAAGCTTTCCTGCCTCCAACATCTGCCTCCATCAATTAGTGCATTCAAACATAAATTTTCTCCTGACTTCAAAGATGTAACAAAAAAAAAAAGAAACAGTAATTTTCTGCCCTCAAACATTTGTAGCAAAGAAAATGGCTGTTCACGTTGTGTATTTTTAGTTATTTTCTGTCTCTTTCTCTTGGCCTTTTAGGTTTATGATGCTAAGCTTGGAATCCCATCATGCTTGCCGCTACGACTACGTGGAGGTCCGAGACGGAGACAGCATTAACTCTCGTGTTATTGGTCGATTCTGTGGAAACAACCGACCAGCTCCACTTCAGAGCTCCGGCAACAGTTTGCACATTCTGTTTGTGTCTGACGGTTACAAAAATTTTGACGGGTTCTTTGCTACTTTCCAGGAAAGCTCAGGTGGGTTCCCCTGAAAAAGTTTATGAAAAACAGTGTTTTTCATTTTTTTGTTGCAATGTCTGCAGCATCCATGCGAGAGAACCAATGTTTGTGATAGTTTTTAAAGGGCACTTGGGAAGTTCTACTCAATGAACAAAAGAGACTCTTTGGAGCTGTGGCAACACAACAAATGCAAACAAGAAACAAGTTTCCATGGTGCTCCATGGCCAGTTGCAATTTTAAAAGCCTTTAATAAAGCATGACTGGCACCTACATGCTGCAGACAAGCCTTCGTCGTGGTGTTAGGCTCGTTATTAGTCAGCTAAGAAACCTAAACACCCTCTCTTTCCAGGCTTTTTAATGTCTAAAACCCAAAAGCAAACACACAAACGTGCACACGGGTTACCAGCAGCCAAGCCAGAACTCGTAAAAGCAAACAGGAGCTTTTTGTATGAAAACGTCCACACAACTTTTGAAAGAAAAGCTTTCTGATTTAAACGCTTTGATCTAACGATACAAGGAGTTTTTCCTGTGAACCTGCTCTACTGATAAAACCAGAGTTTCTGTTTGTGTTTTAGCGTGGTGTTGTGTGTTTACAGCCTGCAGCTCCTCCCCGTGCCTGCATGATGGGACTTGCGTCCTGGATACTTCATACACTTACCACTGCGCCTGTCTAGCTGGCTACACAGGCAAGAGGTGTGAAAACGGTGAGTGTGTCATGGAACCAAAACTCATGGTGAAAAAGAAGAAAAGAAAATATTTACAGGTTCTTGAAAATGTAAACAAGTTTTGCTCATATATTTTCATATCAAGGCCCACGAGGCATCTGAAAGGATTTAGTGACTCTAGTGAAATACGTGAACTATTTTAGTCATTTCATCCAAAGCAATAGAAACACATAGTAACAGAATATTTATAAAGAATTTATTTCTTATGTTAATGTTTATGTATTTAGCAGACGCTTTTGTCCAAAGCAACTTACAAGTGATAATCGGCATGTTGCTCTTGAGGCTAACAACAACAATAACAACAACATGACATCAATCATGGAGAGGAGGGAACAAGGAGTGGACGGTAGAGGAGGGGGGACGGGTGCAGGCAAGGTGCTATAGGAAGATGCTCTCTGAAGAGCAGGGTCTTCAGGAGTTTCTTGAAAATTGAAAAGGAAGCCCCTGTTCTGGTAGTGCTTGGAACGTCATTCCACATTTGTGGAATGATGCATGAGAAGAGTCTGGATTGTCCTGAGCGAGGTGTAGGCTGTGAGATGGTGCACGGTAGAGGATTGTCCAAGCCAAGATACACTGAATGATTGTCCTGTGAGGTACAATTCAAACCAGGCATGTGCTTTCTCGGTGATGCGCATGGTAGAGAGTGTGGACAAAAGGAAGCCATAGTTGTATTTACATGGTAATTACATAGTAAGTTAAAGTGTATTATTGTGTAATTAAAGTGTATAATTGTAATAAAGTGTAACTATTGTGTAAAGCAGTATTTACTGGGAATGATTAATAAAAGTAAAGACTAAAATTGAACCTGAGTTACATGGTAATAATGGTTTAAGAACTCAGAAACAATAATACACTTTAACTGACAACGTAATTACCATGTAAGTACTTGGTAATTAGGGGACTGTAAAAGAAAGTGTTACCATAACACTTTATAAAACTAACAACTGTAGCTAGATTTTTCCATTAAAGAGTTTGCCAATAGAAAGCTTTTCTGTTATTTAATTCAATATTTCTCAATAATCTATTCTGGATTTTCCACATTGGTAATAAAAAAGTTGGATTAGCATTAATGTTTCCAATTTAATACTGTTAATGTTTCTAAATGGTTGCACTGGTGCCAGAAGGAGGATTTCTAGAATATAACTGACTTAGATTATAACCTCTAATAAGGAACATGTCATCTACTGTAAATCTGAGCTCAATTATGACATCTAATTGTTCATTATTCTCACCTTTTGTAAGGAAATGTAGACGTTCCTCATTTATTTTATTTTTTTATTTTTATTTTTGGTCTGGAAAAATAAAATATTTTAAGAGCCCAATCACTTCTGGGTTGTGATGTTCGACAAAGTTTTCAAAGCAAGAAAAGATGAACAGCATTCCTTTCTAATAACTCCAGACGTGTGTCATTAAGTCTGTGGATAGGGACGGAAAAGCAGATGGTCAGGCAGCTTCAGATTTATATGTACACACTTTGAATACTTAGAAGTTTTTGGTCGACCAATGTGTTCCATCCCATAAAGGTTGGAAATGTTTGGTTTACAGAGAGAGTTTGGTGTTATGAAAGGCAGAAATGATGCATGTCATGGATCTGAGCCAAATGACATCAACTACACAAACACTTTTCTCAACTGGGAACAGTGAAACAGTAAAGTTTAATGTTTAGTTTTTGTTTTGGGGACTCATTTTTTTATGATTTAATACCTTTCATAAATGTAATTTTTACTTAATCTTTAAGATAATTATAGGATTTTCATTTTTAATAAGAAAATCATACTTTTTCTTCATCATTAGTGAAAGTAAAACTGCAGTGAGTTTTGTTGTCTAACGGTTAAATAACATTTGACTAATTAGTTGAAATCTACTTCATAAAATCCTCTCAGGGTGGAAAATGAAACAGTTTGACTACAACACTTTTATTGCATCTATTTCTAACTCATTTACAAGCCGTGTGTTAAAGTCTTGCTGTTCACACCTCCTTGTGATTGGTGAAGTGATCTGTTAATAAGCTTCTGAGGTAGCAGGCTAAACGTTTATATCGCTGGACTTAGAACGCTTCATTTGTTAAAACCGAAGCTTGTCCTCCATGTGTCGAAGTCCTCTGAATGATCTGTCAGTGTGGGTTTTTTTTTACAGCGTGTAATTGCAGTAAAACAATTCCACTCTGGAAATGTCTTCTGAAAACTTTGTGCAACGTGTTTGTGAAAATCCGCCATTCGGTTGATTAAAACCAACAGAAACACAGCATGTGCCTGTAATTTAACTGTGCATGCCTGCTTTTTTCCCCTTTGCTCAGTGGTGGGATGCCGCAGGCCTCTGGTACCCACACATGGCTCCACGGAGGCCCTGTTTCTCCATTCTGGAGCTCGCATTGCTTACCGTTGTGACCCCGGCTTTGAGCTGCGGGGACATCGTTCTGCCATTTGCTTGAGTGACGGCACCTGGAGTGCACCTCCCCCAGAGTGTGGTAAGATAAAATAATGTGTTTTTTTTTTTCTTTTCTTTTTAATTACAACATTTTGGGAGTTAGAAAGTCTTGCTTGTTTTTGCGAGCCACTTGGTGCAGATCATGGCAACTGCTTGAATTTTCTTTCCTCGCAGTGCCAGTGGAAAGAGTTTGCACTCTACCACCTAAACCTTCCAACGGAGACCACTTTTTAGTTTACGGGCCCAACGATGTCCTCATCGCTCTTCAGTATTTGTGTCACCAGCCCTATGAGCTCGTTGGGAGCTCCCAAAGAACCTGCCTTAACAACACTTGGAGTGGGACACCTCCTGTTTGCACTAAAGGTCTGTCAAAATATTAGAAAAGAAAAATATCCTAAAAATCAAGCTTTTAATAGGATTTTGTTTTCTTACACAGTTAATAACACACTTACTGAAGCTGAGAAGGAGATAAACAAAGCCAAAGACGCAGAAAAGGGGGAACACAAAGATGTGTATGATGACAAAGATGTCACTACACCTGAAGAGAAACATCAGCAAAACAAAACAGAAACTGTTGGTGAGAGAGACATAAAGAACACAACAGCAGTGGACGTGGAGGACACATTTACTGGGACCACTCCAGAAAACACGGTGGAAGAAGGTGGGAAAGAAAGAGAATTAGAGGAAAACAAAACACCACCAGAGAAGTCCGGGGAAGATGAGAAAAACGAGGTGGATAGCGAAGATGCCGATAACAGTCTGGACACCTTTGAAGATGAACAAACAGAAGCACCAAAGCAACTAGAAAAAGAAGCAGAAGGCTTAGACACGGAAAAAGGCAATACGAACATCACCAACATGGTGGTGAAGAAAGACAAAGGTCAAGAAGAAAAGGAAAGAAAAGATGAACAGGTGAACGGAAAAAGAGATCCGGACAAATTTGGGCCGAATGAAACCAAGCAGAGAACGGTCATATCTGAGGGCAACAACACCGTGGAGACACTGGAACAGGAAATGACAAAGAACGTCACGGTTACGCGAGGCTCAAAGGACACCAAGAAAGAAAATAACACTGTTGGGTCAACGGGCAGGAAAATCTTTCCCACTCGAGTTAATGTGACACAGTACACCCTGTACAGAGCAGAAGGGGAGAATGGGAAATCAAAGGAAACATTTAACAGTAAAAAAGACGAGACTGGGGTGGAGATGGGGAAAAACAGGGAAGAGGAGGAAAAGGAGAAAGAAGTCAACCAGAGTTTCACTGGTGAGAAGAATACAGGATACAACAAATACACTTTACCCTTCATCCTCACTAACTGTTTATTCTACTCATTAAGAAAAGAAGTGCCCAGCTCTGCCCCGCCTTCTTAATGGCTACCACCAGGTGGTGTCGGGGCTGGAGCCAGAAACAGTGGAGTTCATGTGCAACCACTCCTACGCCCTCAGTGGCGACAAGAGACGTAGCTGTCAGCCTGGCGGGACCTGGAGTGGCAAACAGCCCGTGTGTGTCAGAGGTACTCTTATTTATTTGTCTATTAAAGCACTTCCTGTCATTTTTGTGCATACGCTTACAAGATGATAGGATTATTTAAATTAACATTTTTGTTTGGTTGATTTTGAAAAGAGAAACTGATGGTGGTTGGATTGTGGAAGAGGGCTCAAAAAAGAGGCTGAATAATCCAACTTAATGTTTTTATGACAAACATAACAATACCAGACCGAGTTATAAATCTTTCCAAGGCAAGATAGGAGAAGGAATGAACCAATCACCCAAGTTATTATGTCATTATGAATGAAAGTTCAGCACATCAACTCCTGTAGTTAAAACAGAGGGCTCTTCAAACCAGTGGCGTGTTCAGATCTTTTAAAATGGGGTGGCCCAGGTGAGGCACAGCTTTGTGCATGGGTGGCACCAATGGTTATGTTTTTTTTGTTTTACTTTTGTGGACAATGAAAAGCCTATTTAAAAGTAAATTAGTGTGATGACACCTGGGGTGGCCAATCAGATTCCAAGTGTGGCATGTGCTACCCCAGGCCACTCCCTGGACACGCCCCTGCTTCAAACTGCAGTTAGCAAAAGTTCACCGTGCACCCGTGAATTTCCAGGTGTTGCACTGAGTGTAAACTCTGATTGAATCTGCACAGACGGAACCATCAAACAATTCACCATGAGAGTGTCTGACCCTTAAAATGGTGTGTCCACCTGATATGGAAGAGAATGACCAAAACTAAAGAGCAAACACACAAAAACGACACAAATAGCAAAAAGGTGTAATTCAGTGTTGTACATTTATTTGCAGCGTGCCGTGCACCTAAAGTGTCAGAACTGGTGAAACAAAACGTTCTTCCACCTCTGGCTCCATCCAGGTAATAATAATTTATTGTAAACAAGTAAAATGTGTAAGTCCCATAAAGATATGCCATCCAGGAAATGCAGATCATCTCTCTGATGCGCCCTTTGTTTCCTTCAGAAAGACGCCGGTGCACAAGCTCTTCCACTCTGCAGCAGGTCAGAAGGTTCTGTCTGGTGGTGCCACTATATCCCCTCCAGTGCTTCCCCAGTTGCCCCAGGGCTTCCACCACCTTTACACTCATATAGAGTATGAGTGTGCGTCTCAGTTCTACCATCACTTTGGGAGTCCTAGGCGTACTTGCTTGAAGACTGGGAAATGGAGCGGGCGTCATGTGTCATGTTCACCAGGTGAGGGCAGCAGAGGATCACTGACTTTCTTCTGATTGCTGAT
The DNA here is from genome assembly GCF_043380555.1 of Nothobranchius furzeri. Classification (NCBI taxonomy): domain Eukaryota; kingdom Metazoa; phylum Chordata; class Actinopteri; order Cyprinodontiformes; family Nothobranchiidae; genus Nothobranchius; species Nothobranchius furzeri. Next base: position 75,648,874 of record NC_091744.1, on the reverse strand, counting down.
GGCTACACGCCAGTATTTATGTACTGAATTCTGCTCAGGATCACCACAGAGGGGCTCTTTGTGATTTATTTGTGTTGGAAAGGTAGAGGAATGAGTCAAGGGTTCATTGGGCTAGACCTCATTGGTGGACTGTCAGCAAAGTGTACATTTAGGCAGTTGCTTTATTGTTTTCATCCTGAGAGACATTGTTAGACAAAATTGTGTTTTATGTACTGTCAGGACCACCGATTTCCCTAAACAGCTGAAACTCCACAGAAAACAGTCAATTCTCATTATTATCTCAACAAAAAACCTTATTTCATGCGATTTTGTTGCACCACATTACATGATCAAAGTTCTATCTTTCATCGTGTTATCTCCTTTTTGACAGTGTGTGGAAAGCATCTGACCTTTGACCCAGAGAGGCCAGAAGAGGCTCACTGGCCCTGGCTGGCAGCCATCTACCGCCGCACCAGTAAGGGTACAGAGGCTAAGATGACAAAGGGAAACAGCCAGGCAGAGTCTGTGAAGAAGGACGATGGAACGTGGAGTGGCATCCTAAACCTGGGATCTGGCTGGCAGCTGGTCTGCAGCGGGGCTCTGGTTAACCAGAGGAGTTTGGTGGTAGCCGCTCACTGTGTGACAGAGCTGGGAAAAGTGTATCCTGTGGATGCAGCTGCAATCAGAGTGGTTGTGGGGAAGCACTATCGCGATGATCGCAGAGAAAATAAAGGTCTTCAACACCTGAGGGTAAGATCCATCATGTTTTATTTTTGTTTTATTTAAAGGTGAGGTTCACTGGGAAACATATCACACTTGTGCTTTTTGGAATATGATCACTTTGAGTTTCACATGCATGGAGGGCGTTGGATTGACCCCTATCTCCTGCATTAGCCTTCGACAGAAAATAAACAAGGGAACGTTTGGGTCAGGAACAGCCACTCAGATCTATATCACACTGTAAATTAGCATTCATGGACTCACTTGTCTTGGCTTGTGACGGAAGAATGTTGATGTTGATGTTTGCAGCCAGGGGAGAGCAGTGCACATCTTGGCTATTATAAGCTAACCATTAACTTCTAATAGCTAACGGTGGAAAAAAAAAAAAAGTAAAAGCTAACTGTTAGCATTAATAACTCTACAATATAGCAGAACTCATTCAGGCTTGAGTTATTTGTTGAGATAGCACATCCATGTTGCAGAGCAAACAGAGGCAGTGAAAGAGTCGTGTTGTTATGCAAACTTTCAATTCAATTCAATTCAAGTTTATTTATATAGCGCCAAATCACGACAAGAGTCGTCTCAAGGCACTTCACATGATAAACATTCCAATTCAGGTCAGTTCATTAAGCCAATCAGAAATAATGTTTCCTATATAAGGAACCCAGCAAATTGCATCAAGTCACTGACTAGTGTCAGTGACTATACAGCAATCCTCATACCAAGCAAGCATAAAGCGACAGTGGAGAGGAAAACTCCCTTTTAACAGGAAGAAACCTCCAGAGAATCCTGGCTCAGTATAAGCAGCCATCCTCCACGGCTCACTGGGGATCGAGAAGACAGAGCAGACACACACACACACACACACACACACACACACACACACACACACACACACACACACACACACACACACACACACACACACACACACACACACACACACACACACACACACACACACCATGTGCGGCCCCATTTTATATCTCTGAGCTGATGTCCGCTTACGTCCCTGCCAGAACTATGAGGTCCAGCTCTGAAGCTCTTTTAACAGTTCCAAAAACCCGCCACAGGACTCGCGGCGACAGAGCTTTCTCTGTGGTTGGTCCCAAACTGTGGAACAAGCTACCTCTCAACATCAGGACCACACATAATCTAGAACATTTTAAATCCCTTCTTAAGACGGATTTTTTTGATTTGGCTTTTAATGCAGGCTGACTTGAGCATCTTAATAGTTTTTAAGTTTTTATTATAGATTGTGACTGTTGTGTGCTCATCTTATTTTAGGTTTTTATTGTTGATTTGGTGTATCTTGATTTGTTTTACCTTGTACAGCGCTTTGGGTGTAGCTTTGCTGCTGTAAATGCGCTCTATAAGTAAAATTGACCTTGACCTTGACCTTGTTATTAGTCAGTCAGAGGCAAGATGTCAGAATATTGTGAATTTTAATTAGTAAGACTCAGAATCCTGCCTTTTTCTCCCTCCGGATAACTTTTACTTGTATTTTTTCCTGATCGTTTTTCTCCCTCAGAGAACGACTCACAAGGCCTTCATTAAACTAGAAGGATGAACTGAAATAATGAGTGTACGTCCTCTTTAAGGTAACTCGGGATTAATGTATGTCTTCCTCTTTCAGGTGACCTCCATTGCTGTGCATCCCCACTATGATCCTAACATTCTTGATTCCGACATTGCTGTGATGAAGTTAATGGACAAAGCAAGAATTGGAGAAAAAATCCTGCCGCTCTGCTTGCCAGAGATCCAGGAAGAAGAGGTGGTGTTTGGTCAGGGGCTTGTGACGGGCTGGTCTCTACGTCCTGATCTAGGTTTAGGGCCTGATGAGAAGGCAAGGGTTGGGCTGGTTCACCTTGCTGACATAGTCCCATGTGAGCAGCAGTATGCTCGTAACGGTGTGCGGGTCAGTGTTACAGACAATATGCTGTGTGCTAGCCAAAAACCAGACTACAGACCATCCAACATATGTCCCTCTGATACAGGGGGGATCCTGGTCCTCCCTGCCCTCTCTGAGAACCAGGACAATTATGGTTCAAAGCTTTCTCAAGGGCAGGAGGACCAAGGTTTGTGGAGACTCCTGGGACTCGTGAGCTTTGGCTATGACCAAGGGGAGTGCGATCCTGACCTCTACACAGTTTACACACGTGTCTCCAACTTCAAAGACTGGATTCAGAGCAACATGAAATAAAAAAAAAACAGGAACACAACAGTGATTTCTTTGTGTTTTTTAAAAAGATTTATTCTGTCCAATGTCTCACACACAAGGGCATTTTCCAACCAAATGCAAAAGCAACACTGGACAACGTTACACAACAACTGAAGGGGGCGCCAGCACATTGGATGTGCTAGTCTGAAGAATTTTGTGTTTAGGGTCCGTCAGGCTGAGGTGAAAGACTTGAAATCGACCATGAAACCCTTCAGCTGAGGATTCTTGCTGACGATGGTTTCAGTTGTAATCAGTATTATGCTGTTTGGATTTTTTTTCAGTGTTCTGATTTATATCATTTCTTATTGTGCAAAAGGTGTATATAGTGTAATAAAAGACGTGGGAAATGACGTTTTATTAAAGACAACTTTGGTGTTTTAAAGTTTATCTGTGTGCCACCCCTCATCCCAATAAAACAGAACCTTGTACTTGTTTTGTAAATGTTTCTGAAAAAAGAATAATAATTGCTGTAAAGTGGATCAGAGGCAGAGTGTGCTGGTCACATATCAAACCCCTCTGATGTGCTCCAATTAAAACATTTGCTTTCATTCTCACTTTCCTGCAGTAAGTCCCAGGTTTTGATTAACACACATGGTGATCATATCAGTTTACAAAAGCTAGGTGGAATCCTTTTATCCGGAAATCCAGCACATCACGCTTAAATTAAAACATATTTGGAAACAAGATGAGGCTGGAATTGATAAAAAGGCATTGAAGCACAGAGACATGAATATATAAGGAGCAGCAGTAGCTCAGTGGGGAAAGAGGGTCGCCCAGTAATCAGAGTTGTGTCCTTGGGCACCAACTTGCCTTCTGGTGGTGGCTGGAGGAACTGGTGGTGCCTGTGCTCGGCAGTCTTGTCCCTGTCAGCGTCCCAGGGCAGCTGTGGCTACATTGTAGTTCACCCCCACCAGGGTGTGAATCTGTGTGTGTGAATGGATGAATGATACACTGTAGTGGAAAGCACTTTAGAGTCCTTTGACTCTTAAAGGTGCTATACAAGTACAGGTCATTTATTATAAAAGAGATGCAGCTGTCATTTCTAAGGACTTTTAATTTGAAAGTCTGATCACTAGTCATGAACAAGGATTTAAGGACACGTGGTACTTTTAAAGGTAGCTGGTATTAGGCTGTATCCTACAACTGACTTGGAAAAAGTAAACCAGTCAAACTGAAGGCTGCAACAGTATTAGCAACAGATGAACTGAAGTAATTGTGATGATATGATGAGTCTCTCCAATCACTTTGAAGGATTTTTGGCCCACTTGTTTGCATAATTGTTTTAATGCATCTGAACTGAAACGATTTCCTCTATGAACAACCTGTTCATGACCAACGGACAAACATTTCTGGTGGAGAGCAAAAATCATGGTTCAATGACAGAAAATCACCAAAAGTCCTTAAACAGTAAAGCAGTTCCAGACCATCCCACTACCACCACCGTGTTTGACTGTTGCGACACCTTACAAGTTGTTCCACTCTTGTCTCGTCATTCCTCAGACTATTCTCCCCAAGGTTTTGGTCATCATCAAGAAATGTCTTCACACAAGTGAGACAAGCCTTTTAGTTCTTGTTGGTCAGCAGAGATGTTGGTCTTGGGACTTTCTCACAATGCCATTTTTATAGGTGAACTCTGACCTTAACCCAAACCACGCGGTCTGTGGTGCTAAGATATTGCTCAGAGTTATTTTCTTTTTGAAATTTTTACAACTGTGTGTGTGTTGCTTTTTGAGATATTTTTGCCAACATTTTGCATTTTCTCAGATTTTATTTGGCCGATACTGAAATTTATTTGCTGCAGTGAAACATTAAAATGCAAAAACATTAAAAAATATGCTTTATAGTCCAAAAACATTACCTATAGAAAGTGATGGCAGAAGCAGTTTCACATAAACCTTCCTGAATACACAGTTCAGTGTGTGCGGTGATATCTCAAAGACTTCTTGTCCTTTTTTTTTAATCCCATTTTAACACTGAGTTGTCTCTTCCATGGTTCTGTTTCCCCAGAGGACATCCCATCCTCCTGGGCTGGGAGACTGTCTGTTCACAGGCCCCAGCACGTTCACAGGGCATCATCAATGGAGATGAACAACTCTCAAAGGCTGACTCTCCTGGTCAATGGAGTCCCACCCTGAGGACAAACCAGGATAATGGTGAGAAAATGCTACCATGAGAGCTTAGTTAGCACTGAAGAGGCAGGAGGTTCAAAGTACTTAACATGAGACCTACAGGGAATGTTTAGAATGTTGTCCAGTTGAATTGTTCAGCTCCTGGGCCTCGGTGTTAAAATGAGTGAGATGGGTTCAGATTTGCAGGGAACAGGATGCCTCTCTTCCCCTTTTAACAGATCTTTCATCTTGTTTCCACAGCATTCACCAAACATCTGTGTTACAGTTTTATTGAAATTAGCTGCATGTACTATGAAAAAAATGTTCAAACATGATGAAAAGGTGCTCCAGCAGGAGTTTTCCCACACTGAGAAGGAAATAGATTTTTGAAAGTAGCACCGTTGTCCCATACAGACATCAGTTCTTAGTGTTAGCCTCTAAAATCCTCGAGAAAAGAAAGAGGTGAATCGTCAGTGGATCGAGGATTTGTAAAGCTAATGCGTGAGTGGCAGTGAAATTACAGCGTGAGGGCAACTTGTGCACCAACCAGCCCCTCTGGACTTGATGTCAGTAGGGATTTGTGAGGTCGGTGCGGTGCTTTAATGACCTATTTCAGTCAAACTAATGACTCAACAAACGGCAGACGTCAAACTTGTATCACAGGCATGCTGCAAGCAGATAAATGCTAACCATAAGCTATAATTATTATTTAAAATAAAATAGAATGCCAGTTGGGCCTTTCCACTGCATCAACAAGAGCACGACACACTCATGTTTCAACATGCGGAGCCTTGTTGCTGCACAGATCCATTTATGGGTCTGCTGGTGAATTGGACAGCAGTGGAATAGCTTGATTTGTAAAGCTGCAGCAAACTATGTCTCACCAAAAAGCTCCTTAGCTCCAAGTGGGGAGAAAATTGGATCACAGAAATAAGAAGAGAATAATTGAAAATAGAGCTCAGCAGCTCCCGATGTTATTTATGGACCCCCCCAATGACTTAAACGTGACACTGAAAGTATGAAAGAATGATAACAGAGCCAGAAGGTGAGGCACTACGCTGTAAGCTGGACTGTGCTCTCTCTTAAAAGCTTAGAGTGACAATTTACAAGTGTAACGACACGTAATTCACCATTATTTTCTGTTTCTCTGCAGTTCTGGTGATACTGTGGCTCTCAAATGAGGAATTCACCTCGTACGGTGCTAAGTGTCAGAAGGACAAGTAATGCTTTCATATTAGTAATCCACACTTACAAAATCTTTAAATACTTCAGTTAATGTTATCATTGTATTTTTATATCTCGTTTTTTTGGTTTGCCACAAAAAAAAAATCAGGTCCTTTAAAAAGCCAAAGTGCAGCAGCCAGCAGAAGGGCCATGCGTCGACGTAACTGAATTATGTCACGGTAAGGACCGAGAAGTTATGTGTTCCTTCTAAAGAAATAATGGAAAAAAAAGGAATACTCCAAATAATCAGCTATTAAAATAGAACAGGAGGTTTTGCAGAGCACTATGTGACAGGTTTGAATCCATCCACTTCTGACAAGATTTCTACTCACACTTTATTCCATTATTTTACTCCAGATATAGAGACATAATGCTCCTTTACAATTATCCTATACCTAGGTGTTATAAATAATTAAAATCAGTTTAATTATCATCAACATTTATCTTCAATGGCACCATTTCCTCAGGCTTTCTCCAGCTTCTTAATCATACATCACATGCTGGATCTGTTCCCCCCAACACACCTGCTCAGTCAACCATCCGTGCAAGCGTTTCCTTTGCTGCTCTTTCCTTGTCAACATTTTAAACAGCATTTAAAAGGTCTGGAGCTGTCCAGTCTATTCATAGTGAGAGTGAGAGCTGACAGCGTATTTGTTCTTGCACGTGTTAAACATCCTTCTATGTAGAGATGAATCTCTTTTCAAATAAAGACTTACTTTCTCCTTGGTCTTGGTTGCAAAGCAGAGGCTGTAGTTAGCGTTGCCCACATAAATACCTTTCTGCCAGCCAAAGTAGTGGATTTGCTTTAATTCCCACGGACACGCCCATGAACGCTTGATAGTTGGGTCCATTTCCAAAACGCACTTTGGTTTTAGAATAGTGTGCAAAGGTGTTCTGCCATTGACTTAGAAAAAAGATGATCCACTTCACAGTTGACCACTGCTTCTGGAATTGTAGGTGATTCATATGCTTTGAAGCTACATTAAAGACCAGGCTCACTGAGAAACCATTTTTTTCTTTTTCAGGTACTCTGAACTGCGGGTCGGGGGAGAGGTCCTACCTCAAGTGGAGGAGTTTAAGTATCTCGGGGTCTTGTTCACGAGTGAGGGTAGAAGGGATCGGGAGATCGACAGGCGGATTGGTTCAGCGTCTACAGTGATGCGGACGTTGAGCCGATCTGTCGTGGTGAAGAGGGAGCTGAGCCAGAAAGCCAGGCTCTCGATTTACCGGTCGATCTACGTCCCAGTCCTCACCTATGGTCATGAGCTTTGGGTAATGACCGAAAGAACGAGATTCAACTAGAGCAGCATAAATTAACAACAGTGAATTAAGGAAATGTAACACAAAGCCAAAAGAACTGAAGGGGTTTAGAACAACAGGTCAATCATCCTTCACATACTGGGTTGTACAATAGATGTTTTCAGGATTTCTTTAAACATTGTCTAGTGTAGACTGAGAAGGTTCTCACATACACTGCATCAAAGACCAACAATCATGGAAAACTGAGAAAAAAAACCTTATTGTATATACATTTTTCAGCTGGCTAAAATCTGGTAGTTGTTGCAGCATTTCAGTTCCATTCACCATTTCAAGCACAATTCTAACAGTTTAGCAGTTTATGTTTTAAAAAAACGGCAACAAAAGTACAAGCAATCTTGCAGTGTTGAGTAAGATTGTACTTTTTTGCTAAATTTGACCCAAACATCTCTATTTTCATCATTTCTCCACACAAAATTTATTGATTTTCAACTCCGGCGTTAAAAGCAGTGTGGTGTGCACATTTATGATGAATTAAAGGCATTTAGTTCATTCACTTTTGTCATGCTAACCTAAATGGAGAGAAAATACCAGAGGTGTGGACTCGAGTCACATGACTTGGACTCGAGTCATTATTTTAATGACTTCGGACTTGACTTGACTTGATCAAATCTATAAAGACTTACTACTTGACTAGGACTTGAACACCAATGACTTACGACTTGAATCGACTTGCATCTGTTGACTTGATGATGACCCTGAGCATATTTGATGTTTTAGCACAAAAATGGCACGACATGGACAAAAATCATAAATTATTCTTCGTTCTGGGTTTGATCTTGTAGGGCTAAATGCAGCAGCACTTTGTTTATAATATATTTCAGTTGCACTTTCTGCTTATTTGAGCAAATAAATTAATATTTTACACTAGCTTAACTGAAGAAATTTATTCTGGTGACTCATTAGCATCTTGGGCCTGTCCACTGTCCCCCTTTCTTTGTTGTGTAAGCACACCAATTAGCGGGCATGCTCTCGCATTTGCAGTTGTTTGCATTTGTTTACGCGAACCATCACCTGTAGCCCAAGTCTCGGTGTCTCTCATGGACTATCTGCAATATAGCAGCAGCCTTCTCTTTCGGCATTGCCTTTTCTAGCATGAATTGGAGTCGGGGTTCCTTGGTAAGACGATGCAGAAAGAATCTTCTGGTTTCTGTGGACACTGTGCATTCCTTGCTGATCACATACGTAGGCATTCACTGCCACCAGTGATGGAGCATGTTATAAAATACTGCTGCTGGCCACCTGCATGTTGCTGCGCGTACTGAGTATGTGCATGCCATATTGTCCAAAACATCAACACCACACTGTAAAAACAAAAACAGAGAGGGAAAGAGACAAGTAAATGGGATTTATTTATACACAAAGCTGTCCAGTACATCAGAAAACACAGTACCACTGCTGTAAAAATATTACATTAACGACACACACACACACACACACACACACACACACACACACACACACACACACACACACACACACACACACACACATATATTCACATATCTTCATAGTTGTAGTCAGTTATTGTGTGTGGTTCTTCCATGATATCTGGTCACCACTTGTTGGTGCATGAAGCTCAGAACACACACTGTTTTCTTTTTTGGGAGCATAGACCATCAACGAGACACTGTCACTTTTGAACACAGATGTGGAAAATTGTTCTCGTGCTGTAATGTCCTTTGCTGGAAGTGGAAGTTCACGTCCAATTTGATTAATTGTACCAAGAAGTGTGGTGTTACGCTGAAGAAGTGTATTCCAGTCAGAGTGAGGTAAAAAAGTTGTATGTTGTGACATTCCTGCTCGCATCAAGAAATGGCTCTATGAGAAGCAGCACAACATTTTCTGACAATCTCTGACCTGTGGGAGAACTGGGATCTTTCCCTAAGTAAGGGAATACATCGCAGACACACTTGGTCTCTAAATCTGTGGCCATCCAGAATTTAATACCACATTTGTCTGGCTTGCTGGCGATGTACTGTGTAAATGGACAACGGACCTTTGTTGGAAAAAGCTGTTTGTTAATTGTAATGTGTTGTCCTCGGCTGAAACTTGCTGCACAGTTTTTAGTGAAGCATGACCAAATGTCTGAGATTGCTGCAAATCTGTTGGTTTGTACACGTTCAGCACGGATGTCCTTGTTGACAAATTGAAGGCTTGCCATAGTTGTAATGAAGCGGTCCCTGGACATTGTTTCCTTAAAGGGGCATTGTTTCCTTAAAAGGGCATTGTTTCCTTAAAGGGGCCCTTAAAGGGGCATTAAAGGGGCCCTTAAATGGGGCATTATGGAAGTTTGACAGCCAAAACGTGTAAAGCCAAAACATGTATAGAAATAATAAATTTCTTCTTAATACATTCTCCTGCAATGCCCTGGTCCTGTAGAATGAGCCCTAGCATTTTTACTGTGATTGCCTGTTTTTCTGTAAAATCGCAGAAAAAGAGAGCTGCTCGGGTCAAACAGGCTGCTTCGTGCGCGTTCACGCTCAGGCATAGCCCTCCGAACCGTTCTTTGAACGTTGTTTCAGCTGTCATCAAGGATGTTAATGTTACAGATACAAAGGACATTACTGGCACTTTAGCTCGCCTAGAAAGACGTCGGACTTCTGTGCAGAAGTCCTGGGTTTGATTCTGGATATGAACTTAGTTAATTTAGAGTTTATTTTTTACATTAATGGTATAATTTTTTCAGGAAGATACCCAAATTTTTATTTGAGACTCGCCGAATGGCATTGAATTCACAGAAAAAAGATGTGGGTTCAACTTTCATTTTGGAACAATTTTTCAAGCAAGGGAAGGGAATGATCTGAGCGCGTAGGAGGACCGACCCATCTTAAACCTTTGTCGGCTGTGCTGAAGAGAAAGGTACAGAACCAAATTATTTAATTAATCAGCTGCGTGTTCTCGTGTCCTCGGTCCTCCGGGCCACACACACACACACACACACACACACACACACACACACACACACACAAACACACACACACACACACAATGTGAGTAGGAGGAGGTTAGGACCCAAGATGCAGAACACGAGATGACACGAGGCAGGAGTGAATGTAAAAAGTAAAACCCTTTATTTAGGATGGTGAACATAACATCAAAAGGGGCAGGAAGCTAAGCCTAGTAACTTAAACACTGAACTACAAAAGCTCACTTTATGAGCAGAGACCCAGAGAGGGGTGTGAGACAATGCTGACACAAACAATGGACCAACAACACGTTGAGACACAGACAGGGTTTTATACACAAGGACAGGATGATGACGAGATGAGCTGCAGGTGTGTGGGGAGAGAGAAACCTGGTGAAATAAATCTACTAATCAGGGAGAGGAAACTAAGCTGAGGAGGGGAAATAAAACATGACTTATGAATAATAACCAAACCTGAAGACTAGAAGAACAAGACAGATAACTAATGATCTAAGGAGGAAAGGAGAACTAATAAACCAGTGGGGAAGGGCCTAGAAGAAAACCAGAACCTAAGAAACTACAGGGAAAAATTAGCTAGATAATATAAATACAAAGAAAACTAAAGAATAAGTGAACCTGGGAAAACCTGGTGGAAGCTGGAGACATAAAAGGGCACTGAAACCTATGGGGAGAACCTGGAGTGGGGCTGGGGAACAAAAGGAGGCACATGAGGAGGGGTGCAGACAAGGAGACACATGAGGAACACAAGGAGGCACATAAGGGAAACCTAGAGAGGGATGGAAAACACAAGGAGACACATGAGGGAGACGCAGGATGCAGACCGTGTCAATTACAATTTCTAATACAAAAACCAAACTTTATATTGAAGTAATTTAACAAAAGAGCGGCTAGATTATCATCACTCTTGAGCAGTCATTTTGACTGCTGCATCTAAAGGTCAATGTATTCACTGTTTAAGTTTAAAATTTAAGAAAATATTTTAATTTAATTATCTTAATAGAGTTTTTTCAATCAAAAATAAGACCCAAATGTTTCAGAATCATCAATGTCTTTCTAACACCATTTCCATGGTTAGATTTCTTTTGCACTTCTGCAGTTTTCTCTCTTCCTTAATATTTTAGTTATAAAAGACAAAAACTTTATAAAGAAAGGCTGATCATATGCTGGAGATGTTTATGTTTATGTATTTAGCAGACACTTTTGTCCAAAGTGACTTACAAGTGATAATCGGCATGTTGCCCTTGAGGCTAACAACAAAATAACAACTTGACATCAATCATGAAGAGGAGTGAACAAGGAGTGGACGGTAGAGAGGGGGATGGGTGCAGGGAGAGTGCTAGTTTAGAAGATGCTCTCTGAAGAGCAGGGTCTTCAGGAGTTTCTTGAAAATTGAAAAGGAAGCCCCTGTTCTGGTAGTGCTTGGAAGGTCATTCCACATTTGTGGAACGATGCATGAGATGCTCTTTGACGATAAAAATTTCCCAGTCTTGACGGTTTATTTTGATCTTGCCCAAGGAAACTAATGAGAAATGGCATTCAAAATGACTGCCTCTGCCTGGAACAGGTTAATTATATTTTATACAGTAAACATGAAATAATTTTTTGAATCAAAATGTACACTGATTTGGGAAAAAGCAATGACTAGCTAGGTTGTATGTTTTTATTTGATGAAGTAATTATTCATGCCTAATCCTAAAACAGTCAGAATGACTGCCATGGCCTTTGTAGTGTTAAGATTTTAGCATTTGTGGCAAATTTACAGATCAAGCTGTTTTGAATGCAAACATGACACAAAACACACACCCCTGAGGCCATCTTCCGTGAGCCTTCCGCCGGAACCGGAAACCCGCATTGAGGAAACGAGAGAGTGCTAAACACCAGACACCCATCAATGTTGTCTAAGTCCAAACTTGTTTTCTTGGCCGTGACTTCAAATAGCGATTTTCTTTTTGAGACTCTGATAGTTTGTCCTAAAGTTGAAGCGGTAGCAGCCGGCTGTTTCTCCTTCTCTGATTAGGCAGAGAACCTCTCACATCAGTGGTGTTCTGTTGCTAAATAGGAGTGGAGGACCCAGGGAAGTACAGAAGCATGGGGGTTTGGCGATACCAACAACTGGGTTTAATGGTTGCTTTCGGTTCAAAAGGTTTTATTAGTGGATGTTTTTAGATAAATGCAGGAGAACCACTTTTATTTTAACTAATTGTAGTCTCTGCAAAATACAGTAAGTTAGAATGTTGTTAAGAGGTGTGAAATTTTTGTTATCCAAATTTGCCATAGCTTTAACCATAGGCATATTCAATATTTTGAGTAACAAAGTGAGACAAGAACTGGAAAACAATACCCACAAATGAATGAATGAATGAATGAAACTGTAAATTAGAATATAAGGTCAGTTTGTCTGCAGCAAGTTGTGGATTTGTTAGTTTTTGGACTGCTGCGTTGCATTAAAGAACATGCTGTACTTGACTAAACTTTGGATTTGTCCGGAGAGGGAAAGAGACAGCTGAGAGCTGCATCTTCAACCAGCTGGGCTTGGCATTCCCATGCAGGAGACAAAGCCCGCGGGAAGAAACGGGAGGAGGTGCGTGAGGGAGTAAAGCGCGAGGAGCGAGGTGAGGCAGAGCTCATTCAGTGAGATCGTTGAGCTGCGGAGCTCCTCGGATTTAACAGACAGAAAAGAACCTCCTCTGTTTGCGGCGAGAAGCGCTCCTGTCCTGGACCGCCGTGCGCTCTGCGGCTCGCTGTGGCTCACCTCATCTGAAGCGGATGCGACAAGAACCCGCACACTAAAACTTTTTACTTCGTGATTTCCAACAAAGGTAAGACGCTCTTTAGCCTTTTATTATTATCGATCATAGCATTATTGGTAACTCATCGTACAAATGATGGTTGCTGGAGATCGCATGTTTGAATTGATATGGCCAAAATGTCCTAATAAAAAAAATAATTACGCAGGCGCACATGGCTGATATCACGTTTCCCCTTATATTATAGTTTTCGCTCTCATTCTGCACATTTTAAGTCATTTTCACACCTGACATATAACCTGCAATAACAGAGGAAACATTTATTCCCTTCAGGCAAACACTAAAGAAAATAATTAATCATGATGTCTTAGATCAAACATAAGCTTCGTAAATTGTGTCTACATGACATTTTCAACAGAAAAGACAGGACACGTGTTTTGCGCAGGCTTGTTGGTTGACAAAGAAGATCAGCACGACTTACATTACTTGATCCTCCACTTATTTGACACACCCTTGCCTTTGGTTAATTTACTGGTTTCCGTTCTATTTTTTTCTCCTTCCATCTTCTTTTCTTCTGTCCAAAACGCTTTTCTCTGATCTAAAGACCAAAGGCTCCGTTTCCATCCAAGAGCTCATCCAACGTTTCTCCTCTCAATTAGAGGGACTGCTGGCTATTTGTCGGCAACTTGTTAATTAAACAGTAATTTCCAGTCATCTTTTGCGGCTGAATTTTAAATATCTTGTAGTTTGAGTGTTCCTAGTAATAAAGTTTAGCCTTTCAGCTTACTTTGAGAAAAAAATCGGTTTTACACAGATTTTATTTTTTATAAGATTTCAGTAACGATTCCTAAAAATGGGTTTAGCATCATGTGCCCGTAAGTGACACTGGAAATCCTCAGAATTTCTTTATTTTGCAGGGGTAAAAAAATCCCAGGGGTCATTTAATTTACACAAAAAATGCTAAAAGAACTGAATGTTTCTTTTTTTCCTTACCTTAGTAACGCCACCCACCCTTTGAGCCAATCGCTGCAGCCCCCTTCTCTCCTTCACATTAAAACGCATGCACGCGCAATAAAACACACTCGCAGAGACACGCAGTTTTTCAACAGCACCATCAATGTCACCATGGAAACCATGTCTCCTAGCATCGTCAGTTGATTGCCTTCTGCATTACCCCTGGCTTGGTGTGGATGCTTCTGTTAACCTGATAAGGAGGATCCCCTCCTCTTTGGATGGATCTCCACTGATAATCCAGATGAAGGGGCTTGCTGCATCTGTGTGTCATCAGTCTCTGAAAGAATCTGCAAAGCAAAATATGCATGCACATAATGCATTTTGCTTCTGCTGCTCTTGTGACATGTGCAACTTACATGAAGGGATGCAACAGACATTTACAGCAGGTTAAGACTTGCTGAAAAGCAGACAGTCATTAGATACAAATGCATGTTATGAGTTTGCAGGGAGATGATTTTTTTTTACAAATATGTACAACTTTTCAAATATTGTATCATCTAATAGACTCATTAGGCACGTTTCCTATTGCTTCTGAGTGTGAGTGCAACCATAACACTATGAATAAACACATGGGTGTCATGCAGAAGAATAACATGCACATACATGCAAAGCCAAGACCAGACCCTGCGGCAGCGCTGACATCACGCTGGTAGGAAAGTCAAAAATCATGTTTTCCTGCAAAGATGTCATTTTAATTAAGTTTGACAAGTTTTGTGGTATTCAGGGGATGTTTACACGAACATAAATGGGGAGGGGAAGTTGTGGAGATACAACTGACAGAAATGTTAATTCCACTTATTGATTTCAGTAATTTTAGGGCTTTTGACTAGTTTTAGAATAAACATGTTAATGAGTGGTTTTAAGAATAGTGCAACGTGCATTTGAGATTTATTGTGCACTGACAGCAAGCAGATATCAACTCATATTTGTTTACATTTTCAGTTTGGTGCATTGTGTTTCTGAGGAGTTTTTTGTTGCCTTAAATGGAATGCACCACAATAATAACCTAAAATAAACCTAACATTTCCTACATAGTTGGTCGATTTTATTTCACCGATTTAAATAATTTGCAAGGATAATATGTGGGAATGAGATAGAAAAAAGAAGAGTTGTGATCAAACATTAGAGGCTGTGAGAGAGGACGTGAGGAGAAACACGTCTTTTTGATCTGGCCATTCACAAGGACCTGAGAAAGCAGCAACCAAATAAGTGTGTGGTACCTCTCTCTCTCTCTCTCCCTCTGCTTCCTGTGCAGGGAAGGAGGAAGGGAGAAAGATGGTGACAGTGAGAATAAAATAAGTTGGGAAAAATGGATGAATGAAACAGTAAGAAAGAGAAAAGAATAGTAGGATTGGAATAAAAAAAGGATGAGAGAACACAGGTGACTCAGACGCCACAGCAGGGGGACGACTACAGAGATGTGTGCTTCCATTCACAGAGCTTCTTTGTGATCTTCCTGGCAGTCTGTGGCATCGAGTGTTTAAGTAATCCTCCTGGGAACACAGAGAGGCTGCCAAAGTACCATCCAGCTCCTCTTTTCTCTCCTCATCACCCTCACGCTTGTCTATGTCAGTCTCTCTCTCTCTCTCTCTTTGCACATTCTCAGCTCTCCTCTTTCCCCTCCTTTCATTGAATTCCATTCTAATTACTTTAATATCTTCCAGTTTCATTTTTGTCTCTGTTCTTGATTTTTCTTCTTCTTGCTAAGGCTTGAATTGGTCATCGTCTCATCCTCGCAGTCTGGTCGTGAGTCATCCCACATGCAGGGAAGGAGGGATTCACACTCTTACAGTACCGCCTATAGAATCAGTGTTTCGTTTCTCAGAGTGATGAACGGAGCGAGCCCATTCCCATGGACTGAGCAAACAAAAGGCCTGGCTGCCTTCAATTCTGTATGACTGCACAGGAACAGAAACATCCAGGCATTCACTGGTGAGACTGCTGCTGGGCAGCTAAACCACAGATCTCTGCTGGCCACGGTCAAAGGTCCGCTGCAGTTTCGTTTAGAGACAACATCATAAACCGCCTTTGAATCTGTTAGCGGACACACAGACATTTCTCTTAATTGTTTCGGTTAATTTTTGTCTAGTATTCATCATAAAGTTTGGACTTGTGTTGTTTATATGCTCACAGAGGCTTTTATTTTAATGTCATTTTTGTCTAGAGGGAAGGACACAGCAGGTCAAGTGTGCATGGATTTATCCAGAACTAAAATGATGGATACATACAAATAATTCTGAAAGTTAGTTTTAAACTCAGTTTGAAACAAATTGACATATTCATAAGTTTTTGCATCAAATTTTATCAAAGCATCACTAAGCACATTGTGTGTGTGCAAAAGACCCTGTTAGACGTTTTTAACGAGCGATTTGTCACACGGGTCAGGTCAAAGTCCCAATGGGAGCAGGCCACACCTGTGTCAGTAGCTCAACCAGCAGTTAATCAAACAAAATTAAAATTCAGGCTAATTTAGGGTGAAACTTTTTTTTTTCGGCATCATTTTTACGGAGACCTTCACCCAGATTTAGCAGATATTCACAACCGGTTTAAACGTTTGCGTGTTATGTAAGGAGACGTGGATAGGGGGCTTGGAGGGGATTGAGTCAGTGTTTACTGGTACATCTCATCCCCCTCCTTTCTCCTCTGTTACTGTCCTCCCCATGAAATCCCCAAACTGCCCACATCCTATTGGCACCTGCTGCATCAGAATTCAGGTCAGCAGGGGGAGTCGCGGAAACGCTCCCAGAGGGATTGGTTAGCGAGGGAGAGGAGAGGGGGTGATGAGGATGATATTTGTTGTTTTCTGTTTTTCTTTCTTCTTTTTTTTTGCCCCTTTGGTACTAGAAACCATGCCATCGTAAGTAATCAGCCTATTGTGCTGCGACAAAGGAACTGTAATTAAAGCACACTAAGAGGTTTGCTTCCAACAAACACACGACTTCATCTGAGCAGTTGTAACAAAATTCAGTCTGACAGATTCTCAGTGATTATCAGACGGCGCTAGCTTTATTTTAGCTCACCCGTCTCTAAGCTTTGCAGCAGTTGTCCATTTGTTTTGGTTTAGGGGAATAAAGCTTGCCCACTTTACAGAGAAAACAGATATTTGAAATAAACTAAAAAGCTGACATGTTTCATAAAAAGCAGATTTAAAAAAATGATGGAAAATAGTTTTTCTCTTGTTGGAAGAATGAGTAAAGTACATAACAGTAACAATAAACGAAGATGAACATGCTAGTAGGAGCTGCCGGGAGCTGGGATTTAGTCAGAGAGATTAAATCAAATTGCTGTCATATAACGGCGATCTTCCCAGCCCAAGTGATCCAAGGCTACTGCAGGGGTGGTTAATCCAGCATGTTTTAGATGTTTCCCAGCTCCAACACACTTGATTCACCTGTGCAGCAGCTCACCAGGCTCTGCAGAAGCCTGCTAACCACCTGCTGATTAAAATCAGGCGAGTTGAAGCAGGGAAACAACTAAAACATGCTGGATACCGGCCCTTGGATAACAGGAAGGAAGTTGACTGCCCCTGACCTATGGTGACAGACCCTTTGCAGCATGAGTGTAACCTTCTTCTTCTTCTTCTTCTTCTTCTTCTTCTTCTTCTTCTTCTTCTTCTTCTTCTCTTCTTCTTCTTCTTCTTCTTCTTCTTCTTCTTCTTCTTCTTCTTCTTCTTCCATGAACACCCCAAGGGTAATTGAAAATTCTAGTAAAAGTGGTTTTGTTGCCCACTTGGCCCTTCTATCTCTTCCCTTTCCCTTTTTTTTAAATGCTCCACAAATCCTCAATTAACCGACCGGCATTAATGTTCTCGTTGGGTATGTAAATAGCCCGAGCTGTGGGAGAGCAAAGCAGAACTGTCAATTGTGTGCCTAATCGTAGAGAGCTCCATCACTCTCAGAATTTTTTAAACTCTAAACTAGGACATGCATGAGAACTTCAGGATCGATGCCCACACTTGGAGGAGTAACTCTCAGCACCCATGTCCACCTCCTATTTCATCCAGCATGACCCCACCTCTATGTCTCTGTCTCTCCCTGATTCTCTCAGGAGGACCCCTCACCCCTTCTATCCTCTAACCGACAGCGGTCCTCACCCCTTTCCACTCACACAGATCCCTGACCAATCCTCCCGTCTCCATGAGTGCTGCTCCCCACGGCTCGCCCTATCCCATCCTGACGAGCTCCGGTTGATGGACCCTGCACTGTAGATTTGTTTACTGCACCCACTTGTCCAGCGGAACACACAACAAACCCGTTCATCGCCCGTTTGTCAGGCCCTCTTTCAGCACAAAAAGAGGAGAAGAGAGGAGAAAAGAGAGGGGGGCTTACAAAAACAAAAAAACAGAGGAAACAATTAAGTGTCCCCTCCTCCCTATGAACCCCATGTTAGCAGTTTCCCAGCTCTAGCTTCTGTGCACTAACTTGGAGGCACTAAAGTGCTCCATTATTCTGGTGGAGCTGGCGTGTTCCAAGAGCAGCTCGCCTCAATGGCTGATGAACACAGAGAGGGGTTTGTTAGGGGCTTTTGGCTCAGCTCATCATGCACTGCTTAATTGGGAACTCCATCCATCTATCTATCTATCTATCTATCTATCTATCTATCTATCTATCTATCTATCTATCTATCTATCTATCTATCTATCTATCTATCTATCTATCTATCTATCTATCTATCTATCTATCTATCTATCTATCTATCTATCTATCTATCTATCTATCTATCTATCTATCTATCTATCTATCTATCTATCTATCTATCTAAGCTCCACTTAAATGCATTCACCCCATCCTGATCAAGCACGTTGCAGCAGTGGGAAGGAATGGCTCTCGAAGGGTTGGGCCAGTCGTAAATAAATTAATGTAAAAAAAAATCAAATAGTTAAAAGTGGGTAAATGTGGTCCGTGTGGGCTCCACCGGTCTAAATCTATTGTAGCACAACTAAAGGGATGATTCAGAACAACTCAAGCTCAATGTAACAAAAACAAAATGATTTCCAGGACAATTTTTTTTAAAAGTACGTGGAAATTAGTTCTTCGAGAAAGTAACAGAGCAGTCTTCTGCTCCTCCGCCCTACTGGCTGAAAGCAGAATTACAGCTGTCATAAAGAAGCTGCAGCCTTCTGTTACTATAGTGCTAACAATGAGCTAACACTAACATGAGCCAACTAATACTAAAATAAACAGCGGAGTAAAAAGATCCACACTGTTGTTACATACAAGTCTAGTAGCAACAAAGCCAGGTCACCATCAGTCCGTGATGCTTTCAGCCTCCTGAAGGTCCCTCAAAGCTGCACAAATTTTCACTCTGGTTTTAGCTCTTTGGTTTGCCTCCAAAGACATTGCTGTCTTACTTTTACTTCCAGGTTCCGCCATGGAAAGGTAAAAAGGATAAAGCCCCATTAGTTGTGTGACATTAGTTCTCCACATTCGATCCATCCCTCGGAGAGCAATGGGCTGCAGACACAGCCACGCTCAGGAACCATTTGGTTGTTTAACCCCCCCAATCCAATCCCTTAAAGCTGAGTGTCAAGCAAGGAGGCATTGGGTCCCATTTTTCAAAGTCTTTGACCTGACTGGGGTTTGAACCCCGGTCTCCCAGTCCCAGGGCAGACACTCTATCACTAGGTCACTGAGCTGGTCAGAAAAAGCAAACGTCTTCTTTTTCTTCTTCTTGTGCCTTTTTTATTGATGATCAGTGAACTTGACATGCTAACTGCTAGCATTACAGCTAATAGCCATAAAGCAGGTAAAAAACTCCCCCTATAGAACACCTACGCACTCCAAAAAACTATCAAGTGCATTTTTTGGTCAGCAGAGGGCTGCAGAGTGGTGTCAAATATGAAACTGGTCACGTTTCTGACTCACCAATCACCGAGATAATTGTTAAAGCTCTAGCTTAAAGTTTCAAAAACTAGCAATTGTTGCTTTAAAACTGAAAGCTCTGCCTCCAGTTCTGCTTCTAGAAACTGTAGGAACCAAACCCAGAGTGTGCTGCTCTACTGGAAATATGTGGAATAGTATCAAAGCATCACAAGATCTTTAATAGAAGCTGGTGCTGGATTTTTAGAGCTCTATAAGTCAGAAGAAGAATTGTAAATTAAATTGTGGATCTAACAGGGAGCAAATGAAATGCCACGAATGGCCATGCACTTTGGGGGAAACCCTTGACTCCCCACAGGAAGTGATGACTATATTAGAGAACAAACCTTCTTCACAGCAACATTTTAGATCAGCTGGAGGACAAACATCCTGATTATTATAATGGTTGAGCCTAGAACCGGTACATGCATGGACAACAGGGATTCTGAAGGTTTTAAAGCAGAAATCTCTGCTGAAAGGGTTTAGCGTCCTCTGAGCAGGATGAAATATTTGCCTTGTTCTGAGGGATTTTCCTCTTACTTGGATCAAACATTAACAATGCTTTTTGCCAAGAGCTTTGATGCTGATTGCGATTGTCATAATTAAGCAGTGGAAAAGCCCTTGCGAGCATGTCCGCTGGCTGCTGCATTCCTGTGCTGCCCGTGACTGAGGAAATATTTACTTAGTCTGACAAAGTGAAATAGTGACGTGGAAAGAAAACAGAGACCAGGGGCAAAACAGCGGTCTCCTATTGGCTGTTTTAATCTGAGTAAAGAAGTTGTAACTGGAAATGTGACTGTTTTGATGTGAGGAGAGAGCGAGGGTACTTTTTAACTTCTAAAATGTCAAATTATAATTTTGTTCCCCTTAATTTTCATTTAGCTTCCTTTTTAAATGACAATCTTAAATCCTAATGTACCCATTTCTAATTTAAATTTAAATAAAATGACAAACTAAAACCCTAAGTCGAACAGAATAATAGCCATTTAGTGTCTTAGACGGTAAAATCAGTTGCACACGGACTCTGAACCAAACGTGTTTTGTTGGTATTTAAAGAATTTATGTGCAGATAAATGCCTAAACATGTCCAGACACCACACCTCATTTATTTAGCGAAAATAAATGGGGAAAAGGCACTGTTGCACAGGGTTTGTTGAGCATGTGTGTGCGGCGAGGTGGAGAAAGAAAAACAGGAACACAAGGAGAAAAAAAGATTAACAACTTGTGAGAGAGTGTAATGAGCTAGGGACGCACATATTGCAGAAGAAAGAGAGTGAAAGTGAGAAACTGATAATTTTGTCACTTTTTCCTTCTTTGCATCCATATTGTGTTCCAGTCATTTTTGATGCCACAATGCCTTTGCTCATATACACGCTCCAAAAATCCAAGACTGAGCACGCAAAAGCATCAGTACAGCCTGTGACTTCAGATCAGACATCCACTTAAATCCAGTTTGAGATCAGTTAGTGATTTTGAACTAAATGCTTTTTCTCTTTTTTGTTGTTGCAAAAATGACAACAAAAAAACTCTACTTTTTCAACAAATCTTCTGATTTTGATCATTTTATTTGCAAAATCATAATTTGTTGAGTAAAAGTGCATTTGTGAATGTTTTTCGTTTCACCTTCTTGGGTGTCCAGGTGATGTGTCATGCTACCATGACAACATCAGCTGGGCACATTTTGGCATGACCTCAAGGTCTCTGCTTTGCTAAAGATTTTTCGGAAAATCGGATGCAATAAAAACCAATGAAGCGCACCAAAGTGTGATTTCAGCGGCCCCTGACAAAGTATCTGTAACTGACGTTTGGAGAGAGAGTAGAGCTGATCCTGACATGGTACAAACAATCTGTATAGAAGTATAAAACAATTTGAAAAACTATTAAAATATGTTCAAAAGGAGAAAAGAACAAACAATTGTAAGGAAAGGGAGACAGAAAATGAATAGGAAAGAGGGAAATCAATGGATCCCGGGAAAGATGGAACAAGAACAGGAAGAATAGGGAGAGGATGATGAAGGTCACACCAAAACCAGCTTGAACAAGTGAGATTTCAGCTGATTTTTAAAGGAGACCACTGAGTCCACTGATCTCAGACTCAGGAGAATAGAGGTCCAGAGTCTGGGGGCCACAGCAGCAAATGATCTGTCACCTTTGGTCTTTAGCCTGGTGCTGCACAAACAGTAGGCTTTGATCACTGGACCTCAGGGACCTGCTGGGGGTGTATAGAGAGGATTTTTGACAAGAATATTGTAAAGTCAGTTTCTAAAATGTATCAAAATATTTTTGAGTGTATTCCCTTGGCTTTATAGGACTCCTGTCTCATCTAAACAGAATTTTGAATATGTTTTAATCATTTGCAAGACATGATCTCTCAAAATAAACATGCACGTATCTGAAGCCCACTTGTATTGTTTTCATAAGCCAGAAAGTGCAAAAATGTAAGAAAACGCCAGTAAAGGTTGGATACTATATTGCAAATAATTACATAGTTAAATGTGCATAAAGTGGGACACATCAGTCTCTCATTTAACCTTATTTAAAACACGTTGTACTCACTAATTCCATAAATCCAACGAAACATTAGCAGATTTTCTGTCAATTTTGTCCCAAAGCCAGCCTGGTGTTTTTCTATTAATAATAAAAAACAAGTCTTATATGTTCGGCGGACTATTCCAATTATTAGCCTTAAATCGGGTTTGTGTGTTAGCTTGTCAGACCTAGTTGGCTGAGGGAACGAGCTGTGTGTGCATGTGTAGGAATGCCTTTGCTGTCAACGCTGCATGCAGGGTGGTGTGATGAGAGCTGGCCATGCCGTTGCTTCTGGCTGCATCGGTCCCTAAAGACTCCAGTGTTTAATTAGTGAGAGAACATACGTCTATCTATCCTTGTATAAGCATCAGTCAGTGAGACTGCACTTTGACGACCATTAGACTGAGATTTGCGATTGTAAATGTGATGTCACGTCTGCATTTGCTTGTGCGCATAAAAATGAGTTAAGGGGAAACGTTACAGGAATGTGTGCAGCGTGTCATCTATGTGTCTTTAAATGTAAGAGTATCAGGTGAGTGTAGTGATGTATGAAACGAGATTTGTGCAGCAATCTCGTTTTAGTGGGCCAGCTGCCTGACCCAGATGTCAACTTTTCATGTACTCACAGGAAACCTGACAACACGCTCATGAAGATGCTCCCTTTGAGCATCTTCATGTTCTTATTACCTCAAAATTCACTTCATGCATCTTCATCCTGATCGTCATGAATTGTTTGTTTTGCCCTTTCTACACACATCAATGTCCATCTTTCTTTATGTTAGACTCCTGCTGCCCCCCTGTTGCTAGGGTAACAGGTATGTTGCCACTGAAGAGGGGCGTGGTGGTCCTGCCTTGCCTCGCTGGCTGATTTAATGAGCTCCTGTGGGAATCGGACTCATCAGAATCTCTGAGGTGCGACATAGCACGTTCTGCTAAACAGATGCACCAATGCTAATAATAGTGCAGTGCCTTGGTTTATATACAGGAAGTGTTAATTTAAGAAGCTAGAAGGAGAACAAAGGCACATGAACGTTTCTGTGATGGGTTTTGTAAGTTTGTATCCAATGGAGAAGGTTTGGGAAGGTGGTGGGGAATTCTCTCCATGATCTACTTTTCTGCACCTACCTTTCATCTTGACAGTCAAGAAGGATTCATTTTGGTCTCGGCTTAGAATTGTCCATTTGTAAAAGATGGTAAGAGGATGTAGGTGTAGAAACAGATTTTTTGTTTTCTGAATCAGAAACCACATAACTGAAGTCAGATTAGTTGCAGTCACCTTAAAAAAGCCGTGGGATACTGGGCTCTTAGTAATTACAGCAGGACCATTCACACCAATAAGACCCATGCAGACCATCACTTCTGCCTTCGGATTCACAGAGATGCTCTCTGACTGCCTCATTATGAACACAAGAGCAGAGCTAAATTTGCATAAAATGCTGATAGATAGGCATAGAAGAAAAGACGCCACTGCTGTTGCATAATGTAGACCATTTAACAAATCAGTGCTCAGCTGTATTTGCAGAATTGCGTTCAACATAAAAACTTTAACTGTTAGCAGCTCAAGGTGTAGCATTGTCAGCTAATCCTTATAGAAGTTGTTAGCATACTGGCAACGGCACTCCTGCCACGATCAGCTGCTGCAGAGCTGAAGGAAGACAACGTTAATTATAATGTCGGTTCAGTCCAACATTTCAGAGCTAAATTATAATGCTAAGATTTCTGCCTTCATGTGTGCTTTGAGGATTTTTCTATAAGGCAGCAGGAGCTCAACAGGTTGAGCGGGTTGTCCAGTAATCGGAAGGTTGCAGGTTCGATCCCGGCTCCGGACAGAGAATTCTGCTGTTGTGTCCTTGGGCAAGACACTTAACCCACCTTGCCTGCTGGTGGTGGTCGGAGGGACCGGTGGCGCCTGTGCTCGGCAGCCTCGCTTCTTTCAGTGCGCCCCAGGGCAGCTGTGGCTACATCGTAGCTCATCACCATCAGTGTATGAATGTGTGTGTGAATGGATGAATGATACACTGTAGTGTAAAGCACTTTGGAGTCTTTACTGTGAGAGGCGCTATACAAGTGCAGGGTCATTTATCATTTATTTATCATAAACAGCAAATGTGCTACATCACTTCTGTCGCGGCACTTCAGAAGTGTGTTGATCACCCATTAATCCAGATCCTCTATGTTGGAGCGGAGAAACACCTAAAACATGCAGGACAGTGTCCCTCCAGGACCAGGATTGGACATGACCGGTCTAAACCGTTTAATTATATTTTCATTAAATCACTAAATTGATATTCTAACAAAGTCATGTATGTACCGGTGGTGTTTTTCATGAGTTGCTTAAGAGTGGAAGTCAGAGTTTAATGGGCCATTCCCTTCTGTACCGAGTCGGCCCGGGCCGGGTAGCCCCAGTCGGCCCCAGCCTGGCCCGGTTGATTCCACACATCCTTGCCTTAAGCCCATGTGGGCTGATTCTACCCACCAATCAGAGGCTTGCTCTAATGGAAGGTGTGAATTTGCTGTCAGCAGTGGGTGTGTTGGCCCTGGTCGGCCTGAAGCAGACCCCCTCGAGAAGAGGGCTGAGAATGAGCCTTGGTTGGCCCGGAAAAATACCAGGCCACCCAGATATGTAAACAACCTACGCTACCCGGCCCGGGCCGACCCGGTACAGACCCATGAGAGTTCTGAGCTGTAAGTGAATGCAGCATTTGGGTTGAGACTCTGTCACTGTCCATGGTGCTTATCTGAGCAGAGTCTTTTAAGCCAGGCTGCCTGGATGTTTGTCATTTCAAAGATGATACTTCAGTGGTAATATTGAGGAATAAAGTGTTGAAAACCACTTTGAAATATAACAGTTGGTTTATCCTGACAATATATTTAACAATTTAGAGCATGTTTTCCGACTTAAGCATGCACTTTTACAATAATCTTTGTTGTTCCCATCTTCCACAATGTCACTTGTGACTCACTAACTGTGAAGATCAAAGAGGACTACATTAGCAGGAGTTTCTTTGGCTCTGAGCCAGGCTTTGATCAAATTTTACTCACAATCTGGCCTCTTGGAAGTCATTCAGTGGAGATCTTAAGTGGACCACTGAGTTTCCTGGTGCTCAAAACAAAGAGAGCATCAGGGAATCTGTACAATGTCTGCAGTCATTTTCTCACCAATGGGTATTTTCTCTTCTCTGAGGACGCTTCTTTGTTCTTGCCGATTAAAGCATTAATCCCAAAAACAATCCAGTGATGGTTAATTAAGTAGCAAAGCTTCTTTTATTCAGATGTTGGAATTTATAACCCCCACTTTCTCAGCACCGCACAAGCTGAGGTGTTGTGAGATTCCTTTTGGGAGGCGGTCTGATGGTGCTTGGCTGGGGGAGTTTAAAGCTTCTGAGCAGCCAGTATGTGTGAGTTCATTTTTTTTATTCCACTGTAAAGCAATAGTCAGTAGGGCCCAGGGGGGGGGGGGGGCAGATCTATCCGGAACCAGGCCCAGATCCAGCTGTCTTTAACTTCACAGTATATTGACGGTGCACCAATCACGAGACTGGGCCCCTCCAGGGACCAGTGAGAAACGTGGGTTATTTACACGTCTGTCTGTGGAATCGCATGGCCTGAACAACCAACTACTGATTCACACTTGTTTATTATGTAAGAGCATGTTGAGAATGGTGGCTTGACATGTACGGCAGTAGATTATTCAACAGGACCACTTAAAATATGTTCCGTCAAACAGTTTGGAATGCTTTAATGTTTTTATTTTGACTTTTACAAGAAAATTCTCTCAGTGAGGTGGAAATGAAGATCTGTCTGTGGTCAGTCTGTCTACACAGCATCTTAAAGTTGGTGTTCGTATTTGTGTGGCTGTGAGCTTCCTCTTGCCCCTTCTTACTAAGCCCCAAAGTGTTGCTACGACAACCCCTTGCGGCCCTTGCTGCATCGCAGCAGCGCTCAATGCCAGCACTCAGGGAACCTCCTCGCACTGGGAAGGCTGCATAAAATTGGGATAATCGCCGTCGATTATGAGGAACAATGGGCTGCCGCTTCTGAAAGATTCATTCATCCTGGAAAAGAGACTGTGGAGGGGTGGAAGAGAAAGGGGCGCCTCGGTCCCTCCGCTGCTCTCCCACGGTGGGCACAGGCATGACATCAGTGGCCTGAAAGAACTGGCATTCTGGACATGTCCATTACCCTCCCTCCTCACTATGTCCTCGCTCCCCCTCCCACCCGAGCCCCCTCCTGTCCTTTCTCGCCGCTGCCAGTTTGGATGCGCCACTTGGCCGGGCGAGTAGGGGGCCACTGCCACTGTTTGCGTGTGAAACAAAGGGCTTCAGAACGGAGAGAGAGAGGAAGCAGAGAGCTTCACATGGTCCCAGCCAAGAGCAGGGATGGCTGCCTCAGCCTTCCCCTCGCAGGCCCCTCTTCTGGCTGAGAGGTGCTGGTGTGACCCCAATACCCCCTTATCCTTTAGTGTCTCTCTTTCTCCCTCCTGTAACCCCTTCTTCTCTCTCCCAGTCCCTTCTGGTCATCTCAGAACTGCATCCCTTTCCCTCCAAGAGCCCTTAGAGTGTGTATGACGTGTGGAGTGATTTAGGATGAGTGATTTCTCATGACAGAGAGCGAGAGGGTGAGGGAGAGGCAGCATTCCTTGGCTTTTGTTGTGCGATTGGCCATTTGTTTGAGGAGGAAGTAGCTTTCCAACACGTTTCCTTAATTAGAATAATGCGATGCTGCTCAATGCCATGTGAAGTCTCATGCTGCGGGGAGACTAAAGGGGAAATCAGCGTGACAACGTCCTCACATGAATCACATAAGAGAGTTTTGCTTTGGACTACAGTGCAGTCCATAGATTGTATCCAAAAGTGGGATTACACACATTTTTGTCTATGTGAGACTTGAATCTACAGCATACTGGTTACACTGTAAATATTCATATATTTAAAATTTGAATCTTAAAGCTTCACAAACAAATGGATATGAAATATTTATCCCCTCTCAGCAACATCCTTACTTATTTAGCTCTATTGTCCACGTTGTCCCATTCGTGCTCGTCTCCATAGCCTGAGATCAGTGCAAGTCTCTGGAAGTGTAATCTCTTGTGGGATTACAGAGTATAGGTTCTCCGAGTGATTTTACCATTTAGCTCGTGTGCTGACCCCTCCCTTTATGTATTTTGGTCATGCATTTACTCCCAAGTTTTGTCAGATGTGTGAGTGTGTGTGTGTGTGTGTATGTGTGTGTGTGTGTGTGTGTGTGTGTGTGTGTTGGTGAAGTCAGAGGGGGTGAGGGTGGTGGGTGGTGGTGGGGGGGGGGTGTCTATGGAGACATCAGGACGGGGCACCTTAGGTTGCTCGTGACTGGTCCTGTCGTCCGGACCGCGTTGACGCGCTCTTCCGTGGATGCCTTTGGAGTTGGCGGACAGCTGAGAGGGGTTTAGCAGGACTCTGGTGTTTCCAGCACCTCGGACCTTTGCTGCTGCCACCTAGCAAGAGTTCTGGATGGAGCTTTTGTGATCCAGCTGACACTTTGTTCTGCGAATTCCCTTTCACTTACCAAAGTCTGGAGGTTTGGTCACCAATCTGATCTCCTCCAGGAATGAAGTAAGTTCTTTTAGTTTCAGAGTTTTCCTCGATGAGCCGTATTTTCCTCACGGTCAGCTGTTTATAACGTAATTCCTCTACTTTATTACGTTAACGGAAGACTAGAACTGAATAGTATAGTTTTGTTTGGTCAGCTGTCATGCTGTTTTTAAATGTGCTTTCAAAATAATCCAAGCAAGCAATACTTTTTAAAAGATTTGTTTGAAATATTATGCAAAGAAAGACGTTTTTTGGGATATTTTGAATGCTATCTCATAATATTTAAAAAAAACATTTAAAAATTGCAATTTCTAAATTTTGTTGCTTGTGTCCAATAAATGCAAACATGCAGCTTCAAAGATTAATGGGTTATGGCATGAAGACTCAGTTTCTAAGCTAATTAAATAAAAAATCAAAGCCAGATATTTTGTATAACATTTCTTTTAACATAAAAGCCCCACACTTTTATCACCCTTTGTTTTAAAGTGATGCTAAATTATGCAGAGTTTGCTAAAATAGTTCTTGTGCTTCTGCTCAGCCATGCTCTAATTTGTCTTGGTCTTGGAGCGAGAGGTGCTAATGAGACCATCTTGACAGAAAATGACTCACTTCCTTTCCCGAAGCTAAAAATAAGGCAAGAGCGAGTTAAAAAAAAGGAACGTTCAACCATCAAACATCAATATTCTTAAATTGAATACTTTGTACACGCTGACGTTTTGTTAAATACAAATTAGCAGATATGCAGTAAAAGGATTTATTTGGTTTTTGCTCATTTTTTCTGCATTTCACACTTTGTTAAATTAATAAGGTGAGATGGAACCAGCCCATCTGTGAGCCTGGAGGGTGGCCAGGTGGTCTTCCTATAGTCTAGCTTTCATCTGTTTTTAGATGCAAAGCTGGTGGAAGAGTGTGTAAGTGTGAGAACCTGTGTGTGATGTGTTCCCAGGAAATTATCAACTTGCATTTTATCGTAAACATGGGTTGGTTAAAGTTTGTCAGCATCTTTTGCTCCAAATCCAAATTTCAAAAACAAAATGCTTTTTTAACAAAGGTATTATAGTTTCAAATCAACAAAACATCTAAATTACTTTATTAATTAAATTAAATAAACACATATGATAGATTAAAAAAGTTCAACGTGTTTGTCATGAAGTGGTGTTGTTTGGATCGGACCCAAACACAGGAGAGCAGGCACAGACAGCAGACTGCCAGGTAAAAGGACTGTTTTCTTAGAAAAATGCCAGGTAGGATGATGACATGGCAGGGAGACAAGATGAGGATCTGACACGGGGAGGAGGGGGGGAGGGGGGAGGGGGGGGGGGGGGGGGGGTTAAATACATACGGGGCAATCAGGGAAACAGGTGGGTAGGTAATGAGGGGCAGGTGAGTCAAATTAGCACTTAACAAGGGGAAACCTGACAGTAACCCCAGCCCCAACCCCAATCCAAGGGTTGCTCCTGAAGCCCAGAGCAGGAAAGAAACAAAAACAATAAAAAAGGCAGGGGCAGGAACTCAAGATGCTGTGGCTCCTCAGAGGGAGGCAGGAACTCTTCAGGCAGCTCAGCTGGGGCCTCTGAAAATGGCTGGGGCTTTTGAAGATATCCGGAGCTTGGCGTAAACCTCTGGGTGCAGTGGCAGAGGTGCAGAGAGGCATGTCTGACCACCCAGGAACACATAGGACGGTCGGAATGCGATCACTGTTTCCTTCGTAGTCAGATCCTTCTGTCATGAAGTGGGAAGTGGGTTTAGACCTAAATGCAAGAGAGCAGGCACAGGAAGCAGATGGGCTGGTAAAAAAGAAAAGAAAAAAAGATTGAATAGAAAAATGGCAGGTGGCATGATGAGAAGACGAGACGAGGATCTGACACAGACACGCACAAACAGAGGGTTTAAATACACAAGGGCAATCTCAGAAACAGGTGGAAAGGGCAGATCAGTCAAATGAATCCAACCAAAGGGAGACGAGACAGAACAATGGGCAGAAGAAGCAGATCTGGACAGGATTGGTAAAGAGCTTTCTGCCAGAACTGTGATACATTAATTTTAATTTTCATTTGTCACCTTCTTTATGATTATATGAGCTAAACATACAGTCATTTCAGAAATTTTATCAAAAAAATTAACTTACTGAAAAATAAGTGAGGTTGTACTTTTAGTGTTTGTGACACAAAAAAAGCTGGATTTGTTTTACTTACATTATAAAAAAAAATATCTTCACTTTCTTAATCCTATCAGCATCCTGGAACTTGGTAAAGCCTCTAGGTGGTGATAAATTTTCACCTTATTTCATACAATAATTTTTTTCTCTTACATTTTGCTGTATTATTTCAAAATGTTGGATTGCATTTTCTGTTTATTATGTAATAAATTCTTATAAATGTAATACTTTCCTGCATACTTTTGTCTCCATCGAATAACTACTCATTTTCTGAGTTGGTGTTCATTTACGGTGTCGCTATCCTAACGTACCTGGCTAGCATCAGTTGGTTTAGCCTTTGATTAAAAGTTTCCTAATATTAATTTATTTCTTTTTAAAACAAGAACACTGTTTGTACAGACGGCTACGACCCTCACCAACGTAAGAGACAATGAACTTTTAATAAACTTGATGAGCCAAATGTGAAATGCATGATGGAC
Source organism: Nothobranchius furzeri (assembly GCF_043380555.1). Classification (NCBI taxonomy): domain Eukaryota; kingdom Metazoa; phylum Chordata; class Actinopteri; order Cyprinodontiformes; family Nothobranchiidae; genus Nothobranchius; species Nothobranchius furzeri. The sequence goes on along the minus strand of NC_091744.1, from coordinate 75,618,021 downwards.
AAGAGCAGCAATTTTCCAAATGGCTTCCATCTGTCAAATGCCAAAGTAACCACGAAGAATTTTAGGACTGACAGCTTGGCAGAACTTGAATGATACACATAATTTATTATGTCCTGCTTACTGTTTAATGCAGCAATGCACTCGCATTTCTGTCACTCCTGGTAGAAAAAACAAACAAAAAAAACATATTTCTCACAATGAACATGCTTAAACACACACACACACACACACACACACACACACACACACACACACACACACACACACACACACACACACACACACACACACACACACACACACACACACACACACACACACACACACACACACATGAGAGAGAGAGAGATTTATAATTCTCTTATTAAACGGCTTCCTCTATGTGATCTTTCTGACAGTGCCAACAGCATGCCTAAACAAGTGGAGGTGAGGATGCACGAGAGCCACCTGGAGCCCATCGAAGCCAGGCCCCAGTCAAAATGTGCCAAAATCTGCTCCAAAATGTTCAAGAACCTGTTGCTCACACTCACCGTCCTCGGTAAGTGACCTCTCAGTTACTGTTTGTCTCCTTCAGGGCGCAGTGAAAGGTAGGAGCGTGTTCAGACCTCCGTAACTGTGAGCAGCAGCTTCCTGGTAATTTGTGGATGAGAAAACATCAGTGGTCACTGTACCAGTCAGTAGGAGGACTGGGTATATCGACCTTCCTCTGCACTGTGCCACCTGTTGCTTTCACCCTCAATAAATAAATAAATAAAATAAATAAATAAATAAATAAATAAATAAATAAAAAGCACCTCCAAATCTGAGACCATGGTTCTCGACCGGAAAAGGGTGGCTTGCCACCTCCGGGTCGGGGGAGAGGTCCTACCTCAAGTGGAGGAGTTTAAGTATCTCGGGGTCTTGTTCACGAGTGAGGGTAGGAGGGATCGGGAGATCGACAGGCGGATTGGTTCGGCGTCTGCAGTGATGCGGACGCTGAGCCGATCTGTCGTGGGGAAGAGGGAGCTGAGCCAGAAAGCCAGGCTCTCGATTTACCGGTCGATCTACGTCCCAATCCTCACCTATGGTCATGAGCTTTGGGTAATGACCGAAAGAACGAGATCGCGGATACAAGCGGCCGAAATGAGTTTCCTCCGTAGGGTGGCCGGGCTCAGCTTTAGAGATAGGGTGAGGAGCTCGGACATTCGGGAGGGACTCGGAGTAGAACCGCTGCTCCTCCGGATCGAAAGGAGCCAGTTGAGGTGGTTTGGGCATCTGGTCAGGATGCCTCCTGGACGCCTCCCCGGGGAGGTGTTTCGGGCATGTCCTGCCGGCAGAAGGCCCCCGGGTCGACCCAGGACACGTTGGAGAGGTTACATCTCCAATATGGTCCGGGAACGCCTTGGGGTCCTGCCGGAGGAGCTGGTGGACAAGGCCGGGGAGAGGACGGCCTGGAGCTCCCTAATTGGGATGCTGCCCCCGCGACCCGGACCCGGATAAGCGGAGGAAGACGAAGACGAAGACGAAGACGAATAAAAAGCAGGGAAGAAATATTGATGAAATTAAAAAGATGTGACAATTAAAATGCAGATGTTTAATGGACACTTCATTAGATTGATAAACCAGCTTATGTAGAGTAGTCAGAATTCACGCTTCGGAATTAAATAGCCTGAATACAGACAGGTAGTCAAAACCAAAATAATTATTTACATTAAAATAAAACCTGCCAGAGAAAAGAAAATACAGATGAAAAGATGAGTAAACCAGAAGCTGGTGTGCAGGGAAAGGACAAATCAACAATAAACCAGTTTTTAAAGGTGTGGTTCACTGAAAACCCATTTTAATGATTATTTCTGATTATGAGATCATGCAGGTCGAACATGAAAATCTTCTACACTCATCTCCTGCATTAGCTTCTGATAGAAAATAGACGCTGAAACTCTAGGATTGAAAAAGCCTGACAGATCTACATCACACTGTCCCCGAACGTTCATTGACTCGCAGATCTGGACTGGCAAACGAGAAGGCTGTTTTTCTAGCATCCAGGAGTTCAAGCTAACTGTTAGCATTAGCAAGTTCACCACATGGCAGAAACTCCTACAGGTTAGTGCTATTTGTGGAGATAAAACATCATCGTTTCAAGTCAGTGGTAGAGTCGTGCCTCTGTTATCCAATCTCAGGTGAGATGTCCAGATATCAGCAAAAAAGCCCAGCTGATGTGGGTAACTAGTAGTTCCTGGAATAAACATGCAAACTCATGTGTGCAGGACATCAGTGAATCTAAAAAATCAAAAGATTAGGAACAGAATGAATCAGTGAATCATACAAATATATAAATGATCATTGAGTATGAGTAATCAGATGATAACTGTTAAAATTAATGCAAAAAGCATAGTTAAGCAATGCTGAAAATATGACCGTAGTAAGGAAATTATAAAACATTAAACAATGCAAAACTATGAAAAAGTTCAAAAACGGGTACAAGGTTGCCAGCAACGGAGCCTGATACACACAGGTGTCATCTTTAATTTCTGGCAACAATGAACGTGTTGCAGAACAAAGCTTCCAACATAAGTAAAAACATTTAAAATGTAAATACCTGATTAATGTGTAAAACTCTGTGTTTTGCTGTCCATCAGTCTGCAAAATGTTTTGCTAGAGCAAAAAACCTAATAATAATAAAAAAGAAGAGAAGATGTGATGGTCAGAAAATGTGTCTTAAATCCAAAAGGTACAGCTCAAACTCTAAGAGCTCCACTACTAAATAAGTAAATGAGTTTCAGGTAGTTTGAATGGATTTAAAGGGTCATTCTTCCTGACAGGACCACGGCAGCATGGGAACGTCGCATCAATACAAATCACAAAGGCTTCTTTAAGACTCACATTTCCAAAAGGAAGGTTTGCTGACTCTACAAGCCTAAAACTGTGGTTTTGATACGTGATAGTTTTATTAAATGACTTAATTTACCCGGCACAATGGAACAACTGAATTAAGTCCTCAGCAGACTCAATTTTCTGATTTTTCAGATGCTAAAGCAGGGAATAGGTCATTTTGTCCTTCTCAACTGAAATAAACCTAATCTTAAGCCTGTTTCACACCAACTGCTGAACCGATGCAGTCTGGTTTCCGTACAGCTTCTGCATGGATCAAAAATTCTTGAGTTCAGTCAGAGAATCCCCACTGACTGCAGTGCATTGCAGATCTGGCTGCAGAGTTCCAGAAAATTTCCACATGGAATCTGTTTTTTCCCGATGCAACATGTGAATTGTTATGAAGTCAAATAAATTGCATGAGCCAGACAGGAAGTGAGACGTGTTTCAGCAAGGTACATCCAGGTTGTTTCAAAATAAAAGCTGTGTTGAAACGAGTGGTTGACTGAAAATCCATTTTTAATGATTAATTCTGATTATAAATGGCCTGTATTTGGATAGCGCCTTCTTAGGGTTTTACAACCCCCCCAAGGCGCTTCACAACAGTCATTCACCCATTCACACACAACATTCACACACTGGTGGTGATGAGCTACGATGTAGCCACAGCTGCTCTGAGGCGCACTGACAGAGGCAAAGCCTGCCAAACACTGGTGCCACCAGTCCCTCCGACCACCACCAGCAGGCAAGGTGGGTTATGTGTCTTGCCCAAGGACACAACGGCAGCATTCTCTGGTCAGAGCTGGGATTTAACCTGCAACCTTCTGATTACTGGACAAGCTGCTCTACCTCCTGAGCTACTGCTGACCCAGTATATATAATTGGTTACTCTAGGTTTTTCATGCAGGTTCAACATGAAAATAGTCTCCTACACCAATCTCCTGTATTAGCTTCTGATAGAAAATAGATGGTGAAATGCTGGGATTTGAAAATCCTCACATATCGATGTCATAATGTGAACTTACATTCACGGCCTTGCCCATCTTGACTCGCGCCTGCCCACAGGCATTTTATTTTAGTTTTTTCAGCAAGGAGAGAGAGTGAGGAATGTTGTGGTTATAGTGACTTTGCAAAATGACTGAAAGCGTTCTGTTAGCCAATCAGAAGCAAAATATGTGCATATCATTAATATTAATGAGCAATCCTGCTGTTTTCAGCCCACCTCTGCACCAGCAAATGTCTGCCTCTCAGAACAGGAGCATCATAGCTTTTTTTTTTTCATTTTTTACATTTTTGACTTACACTAGAGAACACTGAAAATGTATCAAATAAATGAGTAAACCACACCTTTGAATCGTTTTTGCCGACTTTAGTTTTATTATTAATGACCTGGATATTAGATTACAGTGTGTGATAGTTCAGATAATTTTTAAATGCTTTGAGTCAAATTTCTAATCATTTGGTGCTTCTGTGGCAGCAGATTTCAGGAGACATTCAGCCTACAAACCGCAGTCGGTGTAAATATCCGGAAGCCGTTTGTAAACCACCCCGCCTCTGTAGACATTCGGTCATCCTTCATGAGAACTTTGCTCTTTTTGAGGATTATGGTTTTATCTTTAAATCCCACCATCCTCTTTAAAGATGTGACAGATGGTGACGAGTATAACCTCAAACAGACTTTGTTTTAGAGATGGATGTCAGTTATTCTGATATATTTGAACAAAGCACCGAATAATTATTTGCTACTTCATTTAACTCTTCTTTTTACTTTTAAAGTGGAAGATAATTCTGCTTAAAACTTCCCTCTCATCAGGTGTGATCTTGGGAGCTGTGGCAGGGATGTTGCTTCGTGTTGCTTCTCCAATCCATCCAGATATTGTCATGGTGATCGCCTTTCCTGGAGACATCCTGATGAGGATGCTGAAAATGTTGATCCTGCCACTCATCATCTCCAGTTTAATCACAGGTGCAGTGGAACTGGTCACCATCGAATGCATGTACATCCTTTCATGTGTGCAATGGTATTGGATTGCTAGAGCAAATATGTTTACTATGTCCATTTAACATAATTGGGTGCAATTACATAATTCCACTAATGGTTTTCTTATTCAGTACTAATTCCCTCAGAAATGAGTCAACATTTCCATTTGATTAGAAATCACCAGGTAAATATGATTTTGCTTATTTTGGCTGCAGGTCTGGCCGGTCTGGATGCCAAATCTAGCGGTCGCCTGGGAACCAGAGCTATGGTCTACTACATGACAACTACTGTTATTGCTGCTGTTCTGGGAGTCATTCTGGTGTTAGTCATTCACCCGGGCAACCCCAAACTGAAGGAGAATCTGGGCGAAGGCCAGGAAAATGAGGATGTGTCTAGCTTGGATGCCTTCTTCGATCTGATCAGAAATCTGTTCCCAGAAAATCTGGTGCAAGCTTGTTTCCAACAGGTACTCGACACACACCCTCTGCTGTTGGTTATATGTAAGGGTTAGTCGTGGTCGTGAATTCGAGCCATTTCTGTAGACTGGAATTGAAAAGAAGTTGGGATGTGGGCAAAATATTATTTCTAATATTCTCAACTTAATTTTGCTTTAAATTTACTAATTGGAAAATTATTCCGCTTTCACCTAATAGGTGAGCACTGGCAGCCTAGTTTTCCTCTGATGGCAAGCTGGACTTAAGTCAGGATGGAAATTAGATACATAGTTAAAACATAGTTTTATGTTGGTGAATCGTGTTAATGGTGGAAGTTTTTAGACACATGGTAGTTTTATATTGTAACCACAGTCTTGGACCCTGTGCATACATTACCAGGTTCCTAACACAATAAAGATCTTTTTCTATGAATTGACCTGTCATTCACACAAGAGTGAAGATAAATACTTCCCAAAACAACTCTTTCAGCATCTCCGACCAGCGTGGAGATTTGGGAATTCTCCCTTGACAGCATTTGCTTGAGAAAGTAAATAACCAGAGTTTTAGGTTTCACATTAAACACATTCAGACACTGCTTTATGTAGAAGACTAAAATGATTTGGGTAACTACTGATGTATTCAGGCTTGGAATGTCTATGAAAGCACTTGACGTTCTTTTAATGAAAACGAGTGTGTGGACCCAAGTCTTCAATGTATTTCTGCTCCTAGATGGGCAGAGGAGTAGCCTGGCAAGCCAGACTAAATAAATGTATTATTTAAGCAAGAATTTGGTCTAGTTCACTAGGCTAGCAGAGGAGGGTATTAGGTTTAAAAAGAAAAAACCTGGCTAGGTGTGTGCATGGCCTTAGTTCTTGCTTTACTCATCTGGGAGTTTCAAACTGCCTGTGGCAACTAGCTGTGCTACAATGCTAACACTTGTTTGTCAAGAATTAAATATTAGCAGATGTTTGGTTTCTGGTATGTTTGTTTTTTCCTCCACCTTTGACCTTGCTACTTTTAAAAATGTTGCGATTCTCTTTGCGCAATGTGCTTTAAAGCTGTTGTAGCGAATCTGCAAACAAGTTAGCTTTGAACACAAACATAGAACACTCACCCTTCCACTCAGGTTTCACCTGAGATGCTTTTGCAGGAACCAGAAACCAGATTGAAATCGGAGAGTGCTAAACACCAGTTGCCTTTTATTTGATCTAGACGACTTTAATTTTCCATCGCATCAAATTAAGTTTTTGTTTTTGGGACTCCTCTGATGTTATTGAGTCGCGAACTTCTCACACTGTTCTGTTGCTTAATACGCAAGTGCATAATGAGTGGACGACCCAGGGAAGCGCGGGAGTTTGGCAAGCCCGGAAGCAGCAGTCCAATAGTTGCTTTTGGTCTGAATAGTGTTATTAGCGGAAGTTTTTAGACAAATGCAAAAAAAGCACACATTGTTTTAAATCTCCTCAATTTGGGATGCACCAATATGAAAATGTCGGCTGATGTTAATATCACTTTTCACCCAATAACCGATATTTACAGTTAGGAATACCAGTATTGATGTTGATATATCGTGCATCCCTATCTATAATGTATCTGCAGCTGTATGATGTTAGGAGGTTAACAGGCATGAAAAAACAATGTTTTAAGCTAAATAGCTTTCCAAATTTGCTGTTGCAGTTTTAAATTGTAAAAAATGCATCCAAAAATAAAATATGTAGAAATGGGTTAGGTTTCAGATGTTGACTTTAAATGAATAATTCTTTTTTTTATAGATCCAAACAGTCACAAAGAAAGTGGAAGTTGCTGTCCAGGAGGAAATCAATGCCACCAGCGTGGAGGGCCTAGTGGCCAACATGACCAAGGAGCCTCAGATCATTATCAAAAAGTCCCTTCAGTTCAAGAGCGGCATGAATGTTTTGGGTCTGTAACGCCATTAAACTGATAATACTAACATGCACCAAATGCATATTTTTATTTGCTTCATGCATTTTATTTGTGCTCAACTCTTGCTACACTCTAAAAAATGAAATGTTATGTGACCTATTTTTTACTAAACCTCATCAATTATGTTATGAGTAATATACATTGTTATACATGTTGTGGCAAGTGAATATTACTCTTTACATTAAAGCAACTAGGTTTGGTGGAACCAAATTTACTTGCTTGTGTAAATTCAACATCTTATTTCTTAGAGTGTACCTGGCACAAGCAACCATCTACTCAATCGTGGATTTTTTATTTATTTTGCTATTGTGACATTTCAAATCAAACATACCACACCAGGCAATCATAAATATGTTCAATAATTTTCTTAGAAAATTGTTAAGATATACAGGTCATCCTTCAGAATGTTTTTTTTTTCTCCATTATCTTGATGCTAAAGTCAGCTCACCCTTGAACTCTCCTGTTCCCATTCTGACACATGTACAATCTCCTGCCACAGGTCTGATTGGTTTCTTTATTGCATTTGGCATCTGCATGGGAAAGATGGGCGACAAGGCCAGACTCATGATTGATTTCTTCAATATCCTCAATGAGATTGTGATGAAAATTGTCATCATGGTCATGTGGTCAGTATCATTCATGGCTCTACTCAACTCATGTGAAATCCATTTAACCTATTTATCAGAAAAGATGCTTTGCTTCATGTCAAATTGTTTCTCATAGAAAAACATGGATTTAGACCACTTACAAGGTTCTTTCAACCATGCTCTCTGCAGCTTTATGTTGAAGTAATGCAATTTATTTTCTAACCCCGATAAGGTACTCTCCCTTTGGCATTGCCTGTCTGATTTGTGGTAAGATCATCTCCATCCAGGACTTGGAGGTTGTAGCAAGGCAGCTTGGCATGTACATGGTGACTGTGATCATTGGGCTAATCATCCATGGAGCGATCTTCCTGCCCAGCATCTACTTTGCTATCACCAGAAAAAATCCCTTCACTTTCTTTTTGGGCATCTTCCAGGCCTGGATCACTGCTCTGGGAACAGCTTCCAGGTCAGCGTTGGAGTAGAAAAAAAAAAATGCTTATTATTGTTTTTGTGTACATGCAAATGTTAATTATTTTCTGTTTTTTTTTTTTTTTGTTGTTTCCAGTGCTGGTACGCTGCCTGTCACCTTCCGTTGTCTGGAAGAGAATTTGGGAATCGACAAGAGAGTCACTCGTTTTGTGCTCCCTGTCGGCGCCACCATAAACATGGACGGAACTGCTTTATATGAGGCTGTGGCTGCCATTTTTATTGCTCAGATGAACGGCGTCATCCTTGACCCCGGTCAGATTATCACAGTCAGGTCAGAAAAACACTTGGCCTTTGAACTTGGATCATTTTAATTTACTTTTATATTTTAAATTAATTTAATTTATTTATGTATAAAAGACATTACTGCCACCAACTAGGCTGCCCAAGGTGTGGTACAAAATAAAACCATAGACACTACACCATGCTATAAGAAAATGTCATGTGACACATAAAAAGTAATAAAAAAGCAATAATAAACAATGAGACAAAATGTCCCACAACTTATAAAAACAATAAAACATTGCAACAGATACAAACCTGAAAAATGTCAATAAAAAACTAAATATGAAAAGTGAAACAACTGAGAAGTTAAACAGATCTAAAATATTGTGTCAGTGTATCTTCAAACTCTAGACAGTTGATGATTTTCTGATATCTAGCGGTAGTTTGTTCCACAGTCTTGGGTCCAGCACTACAAAGGCTCGTACCGCTCGGGACCTAGGCTCCACCAATAGACCCTTATCAGCAGAGTAGAGGGGTCGGGTAGGGACTTGTCTTATTAAAAGCTCTGCAAGATAAGATGGAGTTGCTCTGGCAAGAACCTGGAAAACATTTCATTGTAATGCTGTGCTCTACAGGCGACCACTGTAAAATATCCAGGACTGAAGATATGTACTCCCCTTTTTTTTTTTACCCAAAAATTTAACCTTGCAGCAGCATTTTGCACCATCTGGAGTCTAGAGATTGTAGACTGAGTGATTCCGGCATATAGGAAATAAATCCAGCTTTGACAGTACAAATGTAGGTGTCACAGTCTCTAAATTCTTTCTTGAACTCATTGACTTGATTCTAGACAGGTGTTGAAGCTGAAAGAAGCGAGATCTGATTACTGTATTCAATTGGGCATCAAATGACAGAGCAGAGACCAGTTTCACACCCAGGTCAGCGATCACAGTTTGTTCAAAGGGGCCCAGTGACATGAGGGTGGCAGTCATTGCGAGTGAAAACTATGGCCTCAGTCCTATTGTCCTTAAAACACAAGAAGTTAGCTGCCATCCAGGAACATATCTCATGTAAACAGTCCGTCAGAGGCTGAATCATGCCCAACAACCCTTGACTTAGTGGCAGGTAAATTTGACAGTCGTCGGCATACAGGTGAAATTTTGCATTGCGCTTCCGAAACAACATTCCTAGGATGAACAGTTAGACGGCAAAGAGCCAAGGGCTTAAGACAGACCCTTAAAGAGCCAGTCACCCAATGCCACATTCTTACTCAACTCCCACTTCCTGTTTGAAAAATGCAACAAATGCTGTTGCCTAGCAGACCGAGAGGGTGGAGCTGCTAACAACTACACACACACACACACACACACACACACACACACACACACACACACACACACACAGGCTCACAACGAGATTGTGACATCATATGGTACCAGCTAACGTTCTAGGGTACTTCTTAGCAATAGCAGTGGCAGATTTAAATTCAAATGCAGTGCAGAGTTTTTACCCGACAAAGGCACAACACTGACAGTTTTAGGCAGAAAATTTAAATTTTAACTAGAATGTACTAAAGTGCAAAACTACTGACTGCACGTGTCTGCAGCATGATTCAACACACATTTACATAGTTTATCAAATAAAATAAGTTGATTTGGGGGTGACTTGCTCTTTAAGACACCCTCCACTTCAGAGCATGAAGTGGATGAACTGAAATGGTCACCATTGAGAATGAATCACGTCGAATGCAGCAGCAAGACGACGTGGGTTCAGAGAAAGGGCTGATTGCACCAAGAGGATCTCACGGATGTTCTTCATTCCAGAAAGAAGGAACTAAACTTTTCACAGTTTTCTACTGAGGCATCCAGAGAGTTATTCACATTAACAAGCTCCAATGCTGAACTCAAGGTTTTAAAGAGACCCCGTTGATTGCCCAAAGCTGAGGAGATTATGCCTGCAATGAAGTTTTTTATTGCACCCTTAATAGCCTTATTGTAACTTTCCAGTTTACTCCTGAGTACGTTACTGGAGACTTGAAGCCTATCTTTTTCCCCCATTTCCTGTCAGCCCTCCTACAGTCACACCTGATGACTCTAATGTCTTCAGAGTGCCACTGCTTTGATCCAGACCCAGATTTTCTAATAGAGTAAGGAGCAATCTCATTGAGGACATAACAAGTAACCTTACTATAAATGTTTCTGGAAATATTAGTGCCATTGTCTAGAAAAAGCTACCACAAATTCAGAAGATTTCTCTGCATTCAGAAATTGAGATAAAGTAGGTGGAGCAGATTTAGACACAGTGTAAGCAGGTACATTACAAACATCAAAGCACAGTGATCAGAGAAAACAGTTTCTTCCACATCAACACTTATAGCTGGAATACCAAAAGAGAGAACTAAGTCCGAGGTGTGTCCGTACTTATGAGTTAAACCTGTATTCCACAGATCAACATTAAAAGAGTCTGTAATTTTAAAAAATCCTTAACATGTGGTTTGTCAGAACAACACACATGAATGTTAAAATCTTCTAGGATGCCAACATGATCATATTTAGGCTAAAGAATAGCCAGAAGGTCAGCAAAGTCGTATAGAAATTTAGTGTTAAACTTTGGAAAATGGTAGATAAGAATTCCTAGGGATCTAGAGGCTGTACCAAAGTCAAATAAGAAAAATTCAAAACTGTCATGAAGTGCCGGAGAACTGAGTTGTCTACAGTTAAGACAACTCCTGACAATACAAAGCAACCCACCACCCTCACCCGAACGCCTTGGAACAATAAAACAATACAATCATCAGGTAATAGTTCAGAAAGCACTCCTGTGTGCCCCAGAGGATTGAGAAAGGAGAACTGATAGCACCTAGGCAGTCCTGTGGGATGGATTGTACTGCATGTTGTAAGTTTGTGACCAGCAGCTCAGCTCAGCTGTAAAGCAGAAATGACTATTTTTGTAGAGGTTTCTTTTGAATTTAAAAGAGTCCATGACCCTTCTGGTGATAAATCAGTAAAGGCAGTAAGCTGAGAAGCACGTGTGGTCCAAGTCGACCAATTGAGAGACAAAATGTTCAGCGGAGGACATAAAACAGCCTGAGGAGGCAGCAACAGTGTCACGCCTCATACTATGCAGGAAGACAAACAGCGACCGCATGCTCTTCGTCATCAAGTCGGAGCCAAATACCCTTCCTCTTAATGGAGTGAGCTGAGATGGATGAATCGTCACACTGACATTTTTATGGCACATAAATCAATGAACTCTCAAATTAAACATCCCATCTCCCACATCTAAGGACCCACTCTGGTGCTGCTCTGGCCCTTACATAATGAAAACAGAAAGTGAATATCAATATCCATATGTAGCTGTGGGATGCATCCATTATATTTGAATGCCTGGTGCATGAAGAGTAGATGTAAATTGGACGTTTGATAGATTTCGGTTGAGGGATGTGATTGAGTGCATCTTCTTCCTGTTGTTTTGCAGCCTGACAGCTACCTTGGCCAGTGTCGGTGCAGCCAGTATTCCCAGCGCCGGGCTGGTGACAATGCTGTTGATTCTGACTGCTGTCGGCCTGCCAACCCAAGATATCAGTCTGCTGGTTGCTGTTGACTGGCTGCTGTGAGTCTAATAAGATCAAAATTCAAATTGTGGTTGCACATTGATTTTCTGTCAAGATTTTCAAGCGTCTGAAAAACAGGTTCTCGTTTATTTCTAGGTCATAAAAAACATAATTTATACTTTCTTTCACCTCAGGGATCGATTCAGGACCTCGGTGAATGTGGTGGGCGACTCCTACGGAGCTGGAATCGTGTACCACCTTTCGAAAGCTGAGCTGGATGAGCTGGACGCGCACATGGCTAAATCTGATGACATTGAAATGATGACAAAGAACCAGTCCTACTACGATGACATGAAGAACCACCATGAAAACAATTCCAACCAGTGCGTTTTAACTGCAGCTGCTTCCACAACTGCTACTGCCACAATTAACAATTCTATCTTAGTAGATGAATGCAAGGTACAATTAATGCTTTTGGACATAGAGACTTCTACGTAACCCTGTTGTTGCATGCTCACCTTGCACCTTTGCTTTGCACTGAAGCGCCATTGCACTGCTTATTTCACGAGTGAACAACCGTTGCATGTGAATGCTCCGTTCACTCTTCTGGAATAGCAGCTAATGTGTTCAAAACATGATCAACAAAAGGACATAAGGTTAAATCTTTTTATAACCTTGATAATAAAAATATTCCAATATTGTTTCTATCAGACGATTTTCTTAATTTGATTGATATCTCAATGTGATTGTCCTCAATCTGACAATCAGCAAGTTTCATTTGCATATAACCTCAAATCTGGCAGATTTCACGAATTTAAGGTATTTTTTTATTCGTTTGCTCTGAGATTAAAAATGCAGACAGAAGTGTTACATCTATTTAACAGTTTTTTTTATCGTAACAAACATCTCTCAAGTGCACTGAATTATTCAGTTTCAGGGTTTCACTTTTTTAATGTAGTTCTACTTATTACAAGAGCTGCAAAGACATATTTGTATCCAAATTATCTCAACTATTTATATTTAACTATTTAAAAATCTTACATGACAGTTTAGCTTATTCCCTGATAAACACACCTGACAAGAGGAGGTCTGACGAAGAGGCCTATCATTTATTAAAGGAGGAAAGTTGTTGCTAGGCATCATAAGTCAGTTTTGAATATATTTTATAGGAAAAGTAGCATCCTCATTTTAAACTCTTCATTTATGGACCATTTGCATTGAATACCAACACAAAAGCTTGCTGTTTCCAGGCTATGTTTCATGTTTTGTCTTTTCTTTTGTTTATGCGACTCACACTTCTAACCTTTTTGCGCTTCACTGTAGAATGCTTGCAAACACCACTAAAACATAACACATTTACTTTGTAGTGCTTCTACCTTGTAACAAGTCTTTTACATATTTTGAGCTAGTCTTCTCTTTACATTTGTGCCTCTTTGTTTTTATTTGACATGTTGTTGTGTTTGGGGTCATCAGAAATGTGTATTTTTTCCCCCAGGTCCGTTACCATAAGCATGAACGTCACTGGAAGTTCCTGTTTCCTTTCATGCTTTTTGCATGTGTAATGGGTATAGAGGTAGCAGAGTCTTCTTTGTGTTCATTTATTTCTTGCTTTCCAGTTTATTCTTCTGTCAACGAGTCCTAGAATCTGGTACCTCGATACCCATTACAGTTCTGGGGGCTTGTCCAGGATAACTGTTACACTCAATGTGAATTTTTAGTTTTCTGTATCTATACCAACGGTCAGCAGAAGAAAATTGCAATATATTAGAAAAGTGTGAAATTAATTTCAAAAGTAAGTTAATTAGTTTGGTTCAGCAATTTTTAGGCCACACAATTAAAAAATGAGGAGGAAGAAGTTTTATTGGATCTCATTTTCAAGATGAAGTCATGAAGCTCCAGGAAGAAAGTTGAAATTTTGAGAAAATGTTGGAATATTTTTTCCAGAATTTTGTGAAAAAAACAAACTAAAGAAAACTGTTACCTTGGGACGAAAATAAGAATTAAGTACAATACAGACCTAGCTCAAAGACCTACAATACCCATAAAGCCATGTGCAAATGAACCAGTGACTTTACACTTCAGGATAGTTTCAGTAAGCTGTGAAGCAATCAGAATTGATGTCTGAATGCTAAAGGCATGCCTTGCAGTTCCATTCTCACATGTGGAGTGTTATAGCTTCTGCTATAACGCCACGCTTGATACCAAAACGTCATTGGAAATATTTTCAGATATGGAGACAGAAGTGTAAGTGAAAGGGGAGAGAGAAGGAAGGGGGAGGGGGGTTCACAAAAATAAACAACAAGAATCTGCTTCTAGACCTGCAGAAAGAGAGATAGAGGGGGAAAAGGGACACAAAAATACAACAAGACCAGTGAAATAGAACATTAGACAATTCTGACAATTATTCTTTATTAGAAAGAATAAACACCTGGGATATGTTAGCATTAGACGTGGATCAAAGAAATTCATGAGAACGTTTGACACTGCAGGCATCAGTACATTGAGACAAACTAGACTAGTTGCCTAGTAAGGATACATTTTTAAATACATAAATGATAGTAAAAAATGGTTTCCAGGCTGTTAAAGCAGACAAATTAAGCAAAACTCACAGTTTGCCTCCTTTTGTGCTCCCATGTAAGTCTCTACTGCCTCTATAATCACTTCAAGAAAATCCGTCCATCGGTTTTCAATCAGTGTTTTAAAAATTACATGCCTAAAATAAGCTGTGAAAAAGTCCCTGTTTGTGATGTCACAAATTGAGAAATGATAATAGAACCATCTTTCATGTTCAAGAGAGAGAGCTTCCGCTGGAGGAGCAGCGACTCTACACTGAGCCCCTCCCAGATATCAGAGCTTCTCAGCTTATAGCAGCCAATCAGGGTATGGGTGGGCGTGGTCAGCTCCATCTTTTTTTTCTTTCTTAAATTGGCAGAGCTCTGAAATGGCTTATTCTGGAAGTCACTGAAAACATCAAGAATTAAATTGCCCTACGTGAGAAGAATTTTGTATAAACACCTTCATGAAAATGTTTTGTGTCGACCATAGAACTATTATAACATAAAAATAAATCAAACTGTGTCCCCTTTAAAACCTTTTGGAAATATTGTCCAACTCAATTATCGCATAGGTGAGACTAGTAAATGTCATTAAGTATGTCTTGTATGAAATTGTGTGCTTTATTTTATTTGTGCCTTGGACCAGCTTTTTAGATCTCGCTGCTGACTGCTTGCAGGTAACCTCAGCCACGAACGGCTCTGCTGCGGAGTGCACGCTTGTCGAGGAGGAACCGTTGAAACACGAATAATGGCAGCACAGAGATCCCCTGCTCCTGGGCTCCACAAGCTTTCTTATCTGGTGAAAACAAATGAATGAATGAAATGTCACACGAACAGAACTACTAATTGTTTTTTTTAAATAGTTTTATTATTTTTATTAGTCCCTTTAAGGTTTTTGTATACGTCTATCTGACTGATGTGTTTTACTAATTCACTTAACCGTGAACTGATCCCAGAACTATACCTCACCTGTTAGAGCTCAGTCGTATCCTGGGTAGCAGAAACTTGCACAACGTACTTAAAGGTTTAGAGGAGGGAAGAAAATGTCAGATAAATCATTCTTAGCAATACATTGTGGTGAGGCAGAGCAGCTGTAGAACGCAGATGCACTGAAACCATTGTCCAGTTTTCATCACGATGACTCATTTACATCCAAGGACGAGTGGGAATCAGATCATGAACAATGATACTGAAAAATCCTGTTTACATCCACAATAGTAAAAGTACAACACATGCACAAAAGCACTGCCATTTTCCACCTAAATATTCTATTTTCTGACTTTTTTCATAATTTTTATAACAAACTTTAAATGAACATTCAAATATGACTCCCCATCCATGCAAACTAGCAAGTTGATCAATGATAGTATTCAGAAAAGGACAAAACACTGACAATATTTTTATAAGTATTATCTAAATGGAGTTTTAAAGCACAAACCATTGGATTGAATTAATATATGCCCTTTCTGTCTTTGTCGTCTCGTGCGAAAGAATATATTCCTTGTTTCATTCATTGAGGAACATTTTGAAATGATTTATTTGCATCACATGGAGAAAATGACACTCAAAAGCACGATCGAGTTAAATAAAGGGACCAAACAGAAACCGATCAGCACACAGGTCTTTGCGCTGCCTCTCTTATGCCACTCATGGAAAATCCTAGCATTTTCCACTGTGATGCAAATGCAAAAAGAAGAAAATCAATCTTTCATTATTATGCAATGACAACCACCTCCCTAATTCATGAACTTTTTTGAGCACTTTCCCATTTTACCCCCAAAGTTACTTTACGATACCAATGAAATTAAAATGAAAGACATTTTATTTAAAATAAATAAGAATATAAGACCCCAATTTGAATGTAACAGATTATTTAGAGCCTAAGTAAAGTTTAAGTGCACAAACAAAGCTAAAAACCCAATGAGGTGAATTTCCATTCAATCATGTTCAACATTCTTTCACGTGAAAGTAACAATAGACTCTCACTTGTGTGCAACAAATAAAAGGCCTCATATTAGCACACTTTCTTCCAGCTTTGTCTGTAAAAGTAAGTTTACAGCAATTGTCTATGCTGAAAGAAATTTATTGATTAAGAAAATATGGAGCGAAGATTCCCTGCACAAAAAGTGGTTTCACACACTCCAGTGGTTAAAGCACAGCGAGCACTTATAAAGCACAAGCAGAAAAGAGAGTGATGCAACATTTAGCTGTTAGATGATTGGTTTGCTCTCACAGAAAACCGTCATATAAAACTTTTTGAGGACGCATCTTGCTCTGCAAACCCAAAAATAAAATACATAACAGAATATTCCTGCCGCCAGAGCTCATGACTGTTCAATCAAACCCTTTATGCTGCAGCTGTGTGTCCAGATTAACGAAGGAACATCTCATTTAAGGACACTCAGAACAGAGTAAGGGACACGTGAAGAAATCTGCATAATGCCAAGCCTTCAGGTTCACAGAATATCTGCCTCTGATTGACTCACGACTCATGAATATGGCAGAAATGCTCATATTCACAATAAAACATGATTTGTTTTAGCCTGAGCGAGTGAGACTTATGATTTGTTTCCTCTTCGTCTTTTTGTTTCTTTAATATTGTGCTGAATTTTGCCTCGAAGGCGTTCAAATAACATAAAAAATAAAAAACACATTTTCAAGAAAAAGTAGGAAATTTAACGCAACACTTAGCACCGCACTCCTGAAACACACTTTAAGATATGTGGGAGCTCGGCTAACAGATGTGGCACATGCATGCTAAGTCGCTGTTCTATTAAACACACACGCACACACTGACACTCACAACCACCTGGGTGTTTCCTACTCAGACTCAGATAAAAATGCATTTAACACATAAAACTTAAAGAACAGTGTCATGATAATCTGTGATCAAGTTGCTGACATAACCTTTTAACTCATTCACTGCCAATAACGATAAAAGTCGTCATTTAAAATCCAACCGTTCACTGCCAGTGACAACTAAAGTCATCATTTGCGGGGTTTTTTTTTACTGTGTGGGCGTCGGAACGAGCCCCCGCACCGTGTGAACAAACATCCCAGCTCTAAAGCCGATCTTCATCCGCTTACGTCACACGTCACGTGATCAGGAAGCAGAAAATCCATGTGTTAGGAGATCGTTTTGGGCCGCTGCTGTAAAAAAAAGTGAGGCACAAACCGGAAAAGCTTCTGCCGATCACAATTCAACAACGAATTACGAAAGCTCGGAAGGCGCAGATTCTTCCTGATGTAACAGGAGAGTCTACTCTTTGTTTAGTTTTGGCATTGACATCCACCCAGAGCACAACGTTCTGTGACTCTTAAAAAAAAACTGTAAAAACGCTGAGAAACTCTGGCAGCGAAGGGCTCTACTGATCAGGAAATGACTGGCAGTGAATGGGTCAATCTTGTGATTTTTTTTTCAGGACAAATGTATGAATAAAATAATTTTCATTGCAGATTTCTTCATTTGGAGCGGTAGGAAAATCCAAAAAGTATTAACGAGTTCTGCCCCTGCACCTGTGCATGCCCGTCGCTCTGTAAAGCCACGTTAAAAAATGTAACCCAGTCCTTGCCAACACACCCGTGGTTTCCCTGCTGCTGCAGGCTTGACCGTCTGCAGCGAAACCGGTTTATCATCACTAAACGGCGCCGAGTGTCGGTCGACTGCTATGTTCAAACCCGTTGTTTTAGAAGCATGCATTAAAAAAACAATTCTATTGCTAATTATTTTTTGCACCACTGTCCTAAAAGCATGATATATTTAAAGTGCCTCTTTGCACTTTGTGTATATATTGTAGGTAAAAGATATTTTTTTCTTCATCTTCCTTTTTTGGGGGGTTGTTTCATGTCAGCGGCACTGGAATGGTATTTAGGTTTGTAGTTTCATTACCGTGGCATTTTTAATGTAATCATGTAGAGGAAAGAGGGAAAAAAATCATCTATGTCCCAAGTAAAACCAGAGTAGAGTTTGTATAGAGAAAACCGTGTAATTAATTTCTTGTTTTCATTTTTTATTTTCTAATTGCTGTTAACTAGCTGTTTGCCTCACCTGTTACACAACAATATATAAATATCTTTTATTTTTTTGTATCTAATGTAAGCGTTTTGAATGTTTGTTCCATAAAGATATATGCAGTGTGAAGTCATTTTCATTGTACATACATAAATATATAATTGTTCTGTTCAGTGGAAATGGAAAAATTTATTGAAATTGTAATGGTCCCGAAACAAAAACAAACAAAAAAAAAACTGCATGAATAAAACAAGGAATAGTGAGAAACGAGAAAAGGGAAGTTTGGGGTTTTAGAAGAGAGCCAACCTGATGTTATTAGGTTGAAATTCTTGTTTTGAAGATGAAGGAAAAGGTTCCATTTGCCTTTGTGTAGGTTAGAGTGAGGACTTCAAAATACAGCCAAGAAGTTAGAGTGCAAGAACAAACATTCATGGTATCTAATGCCTGTTAGAGCAACAATCCTCAGGTGATTTATCAGATTATTTTTATTATTAAAATAAAACTGGCTTTAGTCTCAGGCATCTATGTCTAACTGGTGCGTGTCCATTTAAGCTGCCAGAATCTACATCCTCTCATCCAGGCTCTGTTGCATCATCAGCATCATTCAAACCCCACTCAGTAAAAAACTGCCTTTTACCCCAAATGCCTTCTTTTTTCTTTTTTTTTTTTGCACACTGAAACTGCGTGCGCGCACACACACACACACACACACACACACACACACACACACACCTGACGTTTTCTCAGCTAAATGCAACAAATGACATGGAAAGAGCCAGAACATCTACAAGCCAATTTGTTTTTTTATTCTACTGAAATGTGTCTTACTCTAAAAAGTTCTAAATGGAGGCGATAGGCTTTCTCACTGCTGCCTGAAATGGGTTTTCATGATCATGCTTTTTAAGGCCTGCCCTCAATGTGAAGCTGTTGTGATCTCAACATGAAGGCAGAGAGTATGTGTGTGTGTGGGGGGGTGTAGGGGTGGATACAATACATAATTGGTGGTGGTGGTGGTGGGGGGGGGGGGGGGGGTAGATGAAACATGCTGTCTTTGGTTTATAGTATGCAAAAAAAAATGAGTCTGTTTCTACATATCAATAAGTGTTGTACCTTTGGTGTACATATACAAGTATAACTAATAAATGTTGATTCATAACTAAATTCTGTTTCATCGTTTGATTTTGTGTTGCTGGTATAATTTCTGAATGTTTACTTGTGGATGTCATTTAAATGAATATTAATTCCTTTCAAAGGCACATCTAAAATTTCAAGCCATGTGTTTGACTGCTTAGATCTACAGCATTGAGAGGATGTTTATTCTAACACGAGCCTGGTGGAAATTAAAGGTGTGTAACGCAGAAAAAAATGTATTCAATATTTCTGATTCTGAGTCACTCTGAGTTTTTCACACAGGCTGAACATGAAAATAGTCTCCTACACCTATCTCCTGCATTAGCTTCTGATAGAAAATAGACGGTAAAACTCTAGGATTAGAATATCCTGACAGATCTACATCACACTGTCACTTAACATTCATGGACGCATCTTGGCTCAGGCTGTTGCTGGTTTAGCATCCAGGAGAGAGCAGAGAGTCTTGGCTAGAAGCTAACTGTCAGCATTAGCAACTCCACCACACAGCATAACTCCCCCAGGCTTGTGTTAGTTTTAAAACATCAGAGTTGCAAAGCAAGTGGAGTAAGCGGTGGAGTCAAGTTGCTGTTATCCAATCAGAGGCGAGATGTCCAAACATCAAATCATAAATCTCCAAATCCTGCCTTCTGAAGCTCTCCTCTGATGTGGCAGTTTTCTAGTTAATGAAAATTGTTAGTGTTAGGCATTCATTCTTGCAGCCCACTGCAAATTTCTAAATGAGTGTTCCTCATCTTTATTATCAATAATAATAATAATAATAATAATAATAATAATAATAATAATAATATTGATAATAATACGTACTCTCAATTTGTACTGTTTATGCTGTAACGTCCAGCAAGGGCCAGTTTTTAGGTACAGTTTGACCATTCAACATCTGGTCAAAAAGGAGACACGAGACTGCATGTGTTCCCTTTAAATTGGCCTGCCTTCATCCCATCCGCTGGAGCTCAGAGCCTCTCTGCAGCTCTGAACACAGATAACGAATTGTCAGCAGTAATGTTCTCTCCTCAAGGTCCAGCTTCCCTTATCGTCCTACAGGATTCTGCATGCCTCCAAATAAGTGAACACTCGCAGCTCGGATCAGTTGCTAAATCAAAGAATGATTTCCTAAATTAAATATGAACGTTTAAAACTTCAATCAATCAATCAATCAATCAATCAAAGCTTTATTTATAAAGCACCTGTCGGAAGCCCAAGGCGCTGAACACATGAGAAAAAAAGGTAAAAACATTAAAGTAGAAAACAAATGGGTAAAACGAGATGAAGAGACCAATGAATGCAGGGAATTGAAATCAACATAAATGAAGGCCTTACCCCGGCTTTCCACGGGAGCCGTCAGCAGTACGTTACAGCAGCAGCACGTCATAGCTGCTGATAGGAGCCGCTGTGGTCACCAGAACCTTTTCCACTGGAGCCGTCAGCAGCGCAAGTCGGCCGCGTCTCAGGGGCAGCATGTCGCTGCCTTTACGCGCCGGTTCTATTTTCTACGGGCGACGCCTCTGAAACGGGTCAAGTTCGACATTTTTGGGGAAGGAAAGACAGGAAATCGGACGCGGAAACGGAGAGAAGCTCCCGAGATTTTCAGAATAAAGAACGTACTGCCTTCCGGTTGCTTTACTTTAAAAAAAGTTACTAACTGTGCGGCCCGGTGAGAAGTTATCACATAGCTAGCGGTCTCCTTTGTTTTTCAGGTCCGTATTGGCGATTATAAAACGGACAGAACATAAAACACAAACCATGTTGTAGTTTTCTCCTGCTTGTTGTTGTGTTTACTGACAAAGTCACTCGTGTGACTTCGTGCTCTGTCGGTGACAGCTGCTCCCCTGCTGCTTCGCGCCTCGTGGGAAGGGCCAAGCAGCAGTTGACGCGAGCAAGACGTGCTGCTGCAGTAACGTGCTGCTGACGGCTCCCGTGGAAACCCGGGGTAACTCAAACACATGCTCAAACTCAAAACAGGGAACACCAGGCGGAGGAGGTGGGTTAACTTATAAGCTAGATAATCATTAAATAAAGGTTTTTTTATTGCTACCTGTAATAATTATAATATAATTAAAATGTTTCATTAATCTGTGCTCAATGACTGAAGGTGGAAATGATTGTTATGTTATGATTACATTGACACACGTTTCAGCATGTTTATATGACAAGGTCATCACCATTTGCACTCACACAAGGACAAAGTTAAGTTAAGTTAAACACGTGACACATAGATAGCCCTTTACCCCAGATCAGAGCATCCAGTATCAAGGAAGGCGTGTTTCTGAGGTTGTCTTGGTAACCATTCCTCAACTTGTCAACCTCTGGTTGGCTACACAAATCATAACATGAGAACATTAAAACTGGATCACTCTGGTGATTCATCAGTTCTTGAGAAAGGCTTCAGACCGGCCGTCTGAAGCAAAACCTCTTTAACCCTCAAAGCTTTTGACACGTTGTCAAAATCTTTTTGCACCTGCGAAGCTGATACAGCAAACAGTTCCTGCAGAACGAGCTGATATTGTTTAGACTCCCAGACGCGCGGTTCCATCCGTCTGTTGTGACCTGGAGACATCTCTAAGACCGGTCTAATAGTGCTGCAGTTTCTTCTACGGACCTCGGTGCCTGGAAGTCCGAGGACTTCGACATTCCGGACCTATCACGAGGGTCTTCGAGTGGGTATGTAGATATGACAGATAGCGTCTGATGTGTTTTTGATAATAATCAACTCATAGCTTAACACAAATCAAATTCTTTTACATCCAGAACTCCGCTCTCCTAGATACGGAAGTTCTGATAACATCGCTTTCACACATAGGTTCATACATCACATCTAGTTCCATCCATCACAGTAAATGTTAGTTAACTTGTCATCTTTTAATTGTTGGTAAAATAAATTCTTACTTTTATAAACCTGACTGTTTTCTGAATCAAAACTAAGCGTGTACAATCCCCTAATAAACAAAGAATCCTAGAATCTTCTGATTAAACACACAAAGACCAAGCAGGTTGATATTCTATATTTCTATAGAGTATCACAGCTTATTGGTCATAAGCAGAGGTAATATCTATTGAGCTCTTAAAGCACTCAATTTCTCAAACCCTACAATGCATTCAGGATGTTGTGGAGGTGGGAACGGACCCAAACACAGGTGAGAAGATACACGACGTAAGCTGGCAGGTGTAAAATGAACTTTCTTAAGGAATAATGTCAGGTAGGTAAACAAGACGAGGATCTGACACAGTCAAGCACAAGCAGAGGGTTTAAATACATGAAGGTGATCAGGGAAACAGGTGGGTAGGATAATGAGGGGCAGGTGAGTTAAATTAACACTAACGAAGGAAGACAAGAGAACAGGGGCTGATGGAGCAGATCCTGACAGGATGGCAGTGACTGATGAGTGATTCAAACGTTGAAATGGGACGATAATTTATTCTTACTGAAAATAAAAATAAACACAGCAAACACATTTGTGTGTAACATGTTTTAACCGCAAGAAGGGCAGATTATGTCTACATGTCTTTGTCCTCTGAGAAAGACCAGAGCTTACTGCTGGTGGAAAGAATGGTGAAAGAAAACAAATGGAAATCAACACCATTATGAATAAACACACACACACACAAACATACACACACACACACACACACACACACACACACATATGTGTGTGTGTGTGTGTGTGTGTGTGTGTAAACCACACTGGCACAATCAGAGTGATGTCACTTAGGTAGTTTGATCCAGTTTTATTGCAACCAGAATTAAATAAAATATTAAATGTTTCAATAGGAGAAACTTGGAGAAAGGCCCAGTGAAAAATAATTGTGAAATCCCAAAAAGATGATGAAATCCATCCACATTGTGCTTTCTTATCTTGCTAGGATTTATTTATTTATTTTATTTTGGATTTTTTGAATCACTGAAGTTTGTTGTAAAGTTGTGATGTATTTACGAAGGCTTTATCTCCTGGAGTGCACACTAAAGAGTTTACTGCCTGCATTTCCAGCTGCATTGTCTAGTTTGAGGTAATTTATGCAACTGGGAGCCATCAATAAATGTTCCATCCATCTGTGTCCTGCAAAGATTTGTAGCAAAGTGCATTTGAAACACTTTTGTCATATCACATTAATGAATAAATTAGAAACAGAAATTATTATTTTGCCACAGTTTTTTTTACGCTGATTGAAGTTTCTAAAACATGCATTAATGATCCAAAAATTGACATTTTTTTTAAATAGAAATGTTTTTTTTTTCAGTGGAGGCTAGGACTTATGGTCACAAATAAGCTCCAACATGTCTCATTAGTAAATATTTATGAATTTTTGTAGAATTAAGCTATAAAATCATATAAAATGTGTCTACAAATAAAACGTTTGTCTGAAAAACACCTTGGCTGCACACTTTTCTGTCCTGTGTGAAATTACTAGGTGTGCTCTATAATTGATGCCCGCTACAAACTGCTATTGTTCTCTTCTGTCAGTTTGACAACACTGCATGCATCTCCTTGCTGGAAGGATGCCAGTTGTATCTTTCAAAATGGTCCTCTTTGTCTCATTCTTTGCTTCCTGTGCTAACATGTTCTCGCATCCCAAACCCGGCACCATGGAAACCTCACTTCCTCCTACGTGGGAGCAATGTAACATGCATTTCCTGTCACTCGCTTCCTTTTGTTCGCTCATCTAGAGAATAATCAGTCAGTGAACACGATGTGCCAGCACAGCTCCGTCTGCACTCGTTTATTTCATTCGTGGCCTTACAGATCCGCTCGGTAAAGTCTCGTTAAGCATGCCTACTCTAGTACATCTGTTTCTTCTGACATCAGAGGAAAGGGGAAATGAAACGTAAAAAGTGTGTTGATACTCGAAAAGGAGATGTTCGCCGTCACAGGCGGGACAACGTTGATATGACACAACATGAGATACATTCAAACTACGATAAGCTCAGTAGAAAAACTGCATTTTGTAACACACACTCCCTCTTTCACAACTCTGCCAGTGCCCTTTCACTACTGGTGCACAATCCAGTCTCGTATTTACAGCTAATCTCTACCACTCTCATAACTCAGATGAAATTTGCTTTCAAAGGTGATTAAATTCATTTAAATACCAACAAGTTATTACTATTGCTTCTTTTTTGTTCATAAATATTAACTTCCAAAACCAGGGCACACACTACAGCCTACATACACCATCAATATGATTGTTTCTGTTATCATGAAATATTCAAAATATCAAATTCCAAGCTTGTTTTAGCATTAACATTTGGTTGTGCAATATTCGCAGAATTTTGGAAAATATACAAAAATGTGACTGCTGGAAAATCCTTTTACCTCAAAGGTAAAAATCAGATTAAATAAGCTTCAAAAACAGGAACTTTCCATTGCGTGAAAGTTCAAAGTACCTATAACGCGTTGCTAGCTATGTCAAGGTCATTTTCAAAGGTTAAGATTTATGTACAGAGACTCAAGGGAAAGAGTATAAAAGTGGAATAAGTTACAACTTCCAAAACCTCCACAGTCCTTTCTGCATGAAATGTAAATAAAACAATAATGCATCCTGCTCAATGGCAGCGTTTTGAAATATGGGCAGCATCAATAATCCAATAAGTCAAACAAAACTTAAACGCAGGATTTTGCTCACATTTGAAATTTCGATTAAGAACAAAACAGAAAGAGGAAACAGCAAGGTTCTTTTGGAGAGAATTAAATTCAAATTAATTTTAAAAATGTTATTACATCATCTTATTATGTCTGATTAAACAGAATGCATGCAAATTACTTAACAAGTAAAGTGGAAATTAAGGTAACACTACAGTAAGGGTCCCTTTGTTAATGTTACTTAGTGCAATATAAAGCTTTAATAAACTACTGAATAAAGTATGAACAACTGCTTAATCAAACTGTAATGTTACTGTAATTACTAAGCAGACACCTCCCTTTGTCCTAACCTTAAAGTTACAATGTATAGTTTTTGTGTAGCTTGTACCGTTAATCTCTGAAATATCCATCAAAATATTGTTGAAAATGAATTAAATGATGCAGAGTTGTTGGAAGATATTGGTGATTTTGTAAAATTGGATCTAAAATACATCAACAAGGGTCTAATGGGCTTGACACACGGGAGGCGACATCACCTCTCCTCCATTCATTTTCAATGAGACATGCGCGACAAAGCGATAATCGCGGGTCTCCCTCCTACCAAACAAAGCGCGAAAAACGTGCGTGTGAAATTTTGCGCTCGTGCATGCGTCGTGCACAGGCGACCCAGCGACGCGATCCCAAAAAGTTGAAACATTTTCAACTTTTCATCACGGTCGCTCGGACGAGGACCAATCAACGGAGGTTTCATTCACTGACCAATGTGCGGACAGGATGCTCCGTACACCTCCGAGCAAACATGGAGGAGAAGTTGATTATTATTATGTTTTGTAGTAAAATCAGAAGTAAGATTTCACATAACTCTAGCAGCACCTTGTGAAACATCATATCTACCACTTTTTTAACTCTGAACCGCTTAAATAACCTTAATTCCCTCCAACCTGGCACAGCCAGGCAAAACAACGGAAGTTTCAATTTCGCCATGGAACAGAACACGTCAACGGCTTTGCCGCTGGCCGCTGCCGCGGATCACCTCCCGTGTGTCAGGTAATAAAAGCGACAGCGACAAATTTCACTGATCGCGGTCGTTTGTCGCCTCCCGTGTGTCGAGCCCATAAGTCTTTGGGCGACGCCATATTAGATGCAAAGTTTCCTTCTACGGGAGCCCGTGAGGACAAAACGCGTTCACTGATTTGCAACAGTTTGGGTGCAAAGCGTTCACCCTTCATAAACGTTCCTGTTTTACACATTTACCTGGTCGCTCGCTGCCGCTGATGAAAGGAAAGTTGATGTACTTGTCGTTTTGCTCGAGGTTGAACGATCTGATGAAGTACTCACTTAAAAATTGCGCTCCTATGAATTTTTGACCCTAACGGCCATCCATGGGTCAGGTCTCGAACACAAAAATACTGCTTGCTTTCAGTGATTTAGGAATGTGCTGCTCTCTATCACCAGGAAGAATACACACGTTACTTCAAGGACACTTAATAATTAACAATAACAGTAACGTTAATAAAGGGACTCTTATTGTAAAGTGTTACCAAAATAAAAGAATAAAGCACAATCCACACCTTTCGGTTATAACTAAATATTTCTCATGCTGTGCTGACACATCTCTAAAAACACTCTGTTACTCCGTTAACACATTCATATGCCTTTTTTTTTCAGTGTCCACTCAGTGCTGAAGGCAGTTTATAAACCCCAAACTTTTTTTGTTTCCTTTCTTTCTTTTTCGTCTCCTCCTTTGGTCTCATGACCCTCACGCCTGCTGGTCTTTATCCGGAGACTCCTCCAGTTTGATGACGGTGAACTCCTCCGTGTTGCCGTTCTCCCGGATGTTCTCCTTGCTCATGAGGGTGACCATTTCTTGCTCCCTCTCCTGGTTATGAGGGCTGGAAGCTGCCACTGCCACCGCTGCTGCCGTCCCATTGCCCTCACTGCCATCTTTGCCTGTGATCATCAAGGTTTTCTTCTTGCCAAACCAGCTGCAAAAGCAGATTGGTGTAAAATTGTATATTTTAACAATGTCAAAACATGCTTTAATCAAAGAAGTACCTTTTTCTGTTGACGACAGCAGCACAAACCAGGAGGATAACAGCAATCGCCACAATCACCACGACGACCACCACCCAAGCTAGAAAGTAATGAAAACATAAAACTCTAAACGGAAGAATAAAAATGTTTTTGTTTTATTTCTCCAGAAGGAAATGACCCGACTGCGACCCCACACTGGGTGGTTTTAGTTATTTTAAAAAATCAACTCACTTGATGAATCGCTGCTCTTCTGTTTGTCATTCTCAGCTCCAACAGGATCCAGGATCCTGTTTTTGTTTTTAGTCTCATGACTCGGACCTGGATAGGAGTAAAGCGAAAGGTAAATTGTGTAAAACTCACAATCGGTCCTTTATTTATGACATCACGCCTTATATTTAACTACCTTTGATCATGTTCACAGCTTTATTAAGGAAACATGCTAGAAAAAACAAAACAAAGCAACTATCATTTTGATTTTCTTTCAATTTGCACATCTACTGATGTAGCTTGGCTTGATGAAATGTTGGACTTTGAATTTACTCAGATGTGTTTCTGCTAACACAAGGGGGCGTCCTGCGTTCTCAAAGCTACTTCAATCTTTCTGCAACTTGTTGCTTTTAGAGTTCATGATGAGCTGACCTGTTGATGTACCAGTGTAAGCAAGAAGGGGAGAAATTAACTTAAAAATCATCATTTATTGTGATCCTATTATAATTTCTTAAACATTAATGTAAGTTAAAAATGGCACAAAAGTAGAATTTTCTTTTGATATGATCTTCCTGTTATGCAGGAATATATTTAGAAATGATTTCTAACCTAAATGCTGGAAGCTTTTGTGATTTATGATCAGTTTTATTTTACTTTAGATTTAATTTAGGTCATTTTTCATTATTTTTATGCTTTAAATGTTTATCTCGTTGCATCTCTTACTTTTAGAATCTTCTGGCAGCCCATCAGGGACTGTTGAGTTTTCCTCCTCTGTCGACTGTCCAGACCCAAACTCATGTATGGCTCTGTACTGCTCTTCGGTGACCTTTCCCTCATCATGAACTTCAGGGGTAACCTCTGACCCCGCCGTATGCCCTGTAGAAGCAGTCGGTGCTGCCGGTGTGGTCCCACCTATTATATCCACGTCCGTCTCTTCCACCATAGGGGGGTCAGTCTCAGGGTCAAGCGTGAACTTGGGTTGTGTCGGTGCAGCCGTGTCTGTCTCTGTTGTGTTCGCTGCTGCAGGTAGGTCCATTTGTCCTAATGTTGTTTGAAGAAAAAACAATCATTCATCATTTTAAATATAATTTGAAAATCTGTTCTTTTAACCCTTTGATGCATGAATTATGAAATCTTCAACCATGATTTTTTAAACAATTTTTTTCATTCGTCTTTAGGTGTGAATGAAACAAATTTCAACAAATATTTTATGTAAAATTTTATAATTTACAAATAATTTATTACATGTCCACTTCAGTGGGCAGCGTGCATTCTGAACATGAAATATGTTGGCTTGGCTTACTGAAGTCCAAACGGAGGGGCTCAAATGCAATAAAGTCGTCAACAGCTGTGCTTAATAGCAAAAACAAATAAATAACAATTTTGAGTGCCTGTCCACTGTAGTGACCATTATGCATCAAAGGGTTGATCTTAACATGATGTTGTAACATCAGAACCCTCCTGCTGCATACTGGCATCTAAACTCTAAACACAGAACTAATTTATTATTATTATTATTATTATTATATTATTATTATTATTATTATTATTATTATTATTATTATTATTATTATTATTATTATTATTATATTATATTACATTATTGTTATTATTATTATTATTATTATTATTATTATTATCATGACTGACTTGGTGAATGAAATTCTTTGGAACAGTTCTTCTCAGGTCCAGCTGCCACATAAAAAAAGAAGACAACAACAATGTTAAAAGGACATTATAGAGCTTAGCCAGAGCAAACCAGCATTTTTCCTCATTTCCTGAAAAACTTACCTTCTTCATCATAACAGTAGGCATCATTAAGCTCTGTAAGATTTCTATTAGGACTGATGATGAACCCAGTCATGTTCTTTGCACAGTTTTCATGATGAGTGTGTCGGAGGATAGCTACACTCTCATTACTGGTCCAACCGTTCCTGAATGGATACAAAAATGTTTCTTTTCAAGGTTTCAATACAGAACATAATCTAGTTATTATATATATTATTATTTTCTTGTGATAAACGGCACCAATAAAAGTGAAAATGCTATGATTAACAAAAAACTTTGATGTCATTACATCCCATGATGAACAGAAGAGGATTGGGGCCACACAAAAAAAAAACATAAAAGAGAATTCTTAGATTAAAGACAGAATTCTGTTTCTTTTTTTTTCTTTTTAGTGGCCCTAATCTTCTTCCGTAATGATGAAACCAAAAAAGATTAAAATTTAACAAATCTAACTTAAGTGAATTTGGTCTCTGATAAAATGTATGTATCATGTATCGTCATGACACCGATACATGACAAGTATTGAATCTACATCTGACAAAAAGATGAAAATATTACAAACTGTACAACACTTCTAATAAAGAATGAAGAACTCTTTTAAAAGTATTCAATAACATAAACACTCCAGAACCTTTTGTGATGATTAAACAGCGGACAAGAGTCGTACCTGCAGGTTTCCATGTTTCTGTCATATGCCTCCTGGACCTGCTCTTCACTAGCCATTTCACTCTCCAGCTGCTCACACACCTTTTTGGCTGTTTCAAAGTCAAGAGTGTGACGGCCTATTCCCTCCGCCATGAATACACCTGCATAGCTGCAGCCACGGGAGTTCACTACAATAAAACAGAAAAAAAAACAGGACAATTTAATTCATTCACAAAATCAAATATTGGGAAATCATCTACATGGCCACAAGAACTGCGCACACAGTCACGTCACCACACGAAATGTTTCACCCATCAATGAAATATTTTAATTCAGCTGATGACAAAATAGAGAATAATTCATATTAATGATAACTTTTAGAGAAAATCACACAACAAAGGCAGAACTTTAACCAGATGGCAGTGCAAGAGAGGAAACACTTCTAGATTCATCCATTTGCTCCTGCAGGGTTAAAAAGTTCTGGTTCTCACCCTGGACAGGTCACCATTCCATCACAAGTTCACAAACAGCCACACACACACACACACACACACACACACACACACACACACACACACACACACACCCAGAGGGTAAATTTTAGAATCACTAGTTAACGTAACATCCATGTTTTTAGTTAGTAGGGAAAAGCTATAGAAAACTCCTGCATCTAAACTCCTCACAGAAAGCCCCCCCCCCCCCCCCCCCCAACACACACACACACACACACACACACACACACAACGACCTCCACCGGGATTCAAACCTACTCAGAGTCATTTTCAGAATCTCAATGCATCTAGTATGGTCTCTCAGTCAAGATGTCACCAGGTTAAAAAATGATACAAGAAACGTTGACAGTGTGAAAGACATTATTTCTTGGTTGATTAGTGCTCCTAATGCAGCTGTTTGTCATATTACAACAATATGCAAAGTGTGAATTAATGAGCTTCTCAACTTTTAAACATTTAAAAGGAACAAAAGCAATGGAAATGTGTCTCTTCATGCATATGGAACATGTAGACTGTTAGTATGAGTGTATAATCTGCTGGTGAAATCATCAAAATGAGTAAAAATCGTTGGTTACTTATAAAAGAACACAAGATGAGTAAAGTCATATTTCTTTTCTTCAATGATTGACTGAGTTAAATTGAGTTGGCAACAAGTAACTATTGTTTTGCCATATTTGCCAGTTAATAAACAATATAAGCATGTTTAGTGATTTTTCAGGTGTTTTAAGTCTGTTTAGTTGGTCAAAGAAGAAACTCTGGTCACTTGTGCACAGCGTTTGTGACTTTTTGAGCCTATTTGCTTATGATTGACTGAGGTCTTTTGAGACATGGAAATAAAACAAAGGAAATGCAAAAAAGTCTTAGCAAATGATCCGATAAACTGGCAACAGTTGCTGGGCAACGAGTTCATTTCAAAAAGTGTTTGTTCTCCATGCTCAGGAACTCAACAGGAAATAAAGTGCAAGGCTTGATGCAGGAAAGAAACCTTTATAGAATTTAAACACCTGGAGATTTTTTATTAGAAGCAGTGGAGCCTTGGTACTGGGAAGCAGCAGGAGTCAATAGATTACAAACAAACAGCTCTCATGCTGAATATTGACTCTTGGTTGCTGGATAGAAGGAAACAACAAACAGACCTAAAAGTAAAATGGTATCTGGACTGTATTTGTATAGCACCTTCTTAGGGTTCTAACCCCCCAAGGCGCTTCACAATACAATCAGTCATTCACCCATTCACACACTAATGATGATAAGCTACATTATAGCAGACTGACTGACAGAAGCGCGACTGCCAATCACAACCACCACCGATCCCTCCGACAACCACCAGCAAGCAAGGCGGGCTGAGTGTCTTGCCCAAGGACACAACAGTAAAAGTATGAGGGACAGTGTGTAATAGCAATGGGGCAATAGGGGGCAGTAGATACCTAAATCATTGCAAGTAAGCAGTATTTTTGTGTTGGAGTAAGGCCTTACCAACAGATGGCTATTAGGGTAAAGGAAAATATATATAAAGCTTGGGAGTGCAACCTCCAGCAAAATAATAAGAACATCTGATTGCCTGTCATCACTTGCAATGAGTGAAGAGGTAAATGTGTAAAATAACAACTTTACTAATGCTGAAAGTTTTCTAACCATTTGCTACAAATCAGTAAATGCATTCTGTCCTCACAGGCTTCCGTAGAACGAAACATGGCATCCAATATGGCGTCGCCCAGAGACTTAGACCCACTCCCATGCATTTTAGACCAGATTATATGGGTATATGTTATGAAACCGCCAATGTTAGTCAACAACTGGGTATCTTTAATTCATTTACAGCAACATCTCAATGGATATTTCCAGAGATTAATAGTAAAAACTACACATTATCACTTTAAAATTAATTATGCAGAAACTTTAATGTCTGAACATCCTTAACAACCTGAAAATCAGAGGGGAGGGAGATGGGCTAGTTCTGTAGAGGTGTTTGTTTCATGGAGAAAAATAAAAAAATGTCCCTGCATCACGACACTCATTAATATTTCTTGAAAACAAACACAAAACAAACATGTTTATTTGTCAGTTGCTGGTTCCGGTTCATTACCATGGTGACAGATTTTGCAGATGACGAAAGTTGGGTTAGTCACACAGGAACATCTCACAGGAAAAGGGAGGCACAGGCAGCTTGTTGCATGAAGTCAGTGAATTTGCAAAAAACTGAGATGCTAGCTGCACCTATATGCATTCTGAGTAAATAAAGTCAGAAACTTCCAATCTGTAACTCAAGTAGTCCTTTTTCAATAAATTAGTCAAGAAATGGGGTGAAACGACTGATTTCTATTAATTTAGTCAATTTTTATTAATATTATTAAAGAAAATCAAGCAGCAGACCTCCGTAGTTCTATAAGTTTAAATATTTCCGCTACAGAGAGAAGTTTTCTATTTTCCTTTCAGCTCTATAATTTTATTGTGGTAAATATCAACCACCATGTGGTTATGTTAGTCTCAGCTAAAGAGGAACCAAAAACCAGAGAAAAAAATAAATAAAAACTTTCCCAAGCCAGATCTGTGAACACGAGTTTTGTGTTTGAGCATTCGCACATCAGAAACCTAAACTACAGACAAATGCACACATGCATGTGCTCAACTGTGACATTTAGTCACATTTTAAAGTAAAAAAAAATGTTTTACTTAAAAAATAATCTGATCAAAAGCTTATCCTGTCTTTCCACCATGAATAAACAAAGAAGTGACAACAGGAAGTTTGTCTTGTTGGTAGTAGGTGTGTAAAAAATTCATACAGTAAAAAGTATCTTTATATTTTTAGGCCTTCACACAGATAAACACTTGGAAACAACTCCCAGCATGCACTCCTGCTGTGTCCCTCACAGCACAGGGGAACAAAACAAACGGTCTTGGCTTTGCAAACCTGCAGAGAGATCTAAAGGAGTCCCGCTCACTATCAGCAGGCTGAAAGGAGCTGACGAGGATCTGAGGGGTGTTCATTAGCATGCAGATGAACAGTCGTGGGTGTCTTTATATAGTCCAGAACCCTGTTATGCCGAGGCACTGACTCTCCCAAAAGCTTCTTTGTCACCTAATGGAGTTGAAACCAAGGAGACTGAACAGAAAGGGAGCTTTAATTCTCCATCCAGCCAAACCTCCAGCTGCATTTGAAGTCTTAGTTCACCTACTTTTTCTACTACTTTCTCTTTATGATGTGTTTTCTCTCCCTGCTCTCTGTTTGCCATTTCTGTGCCAGCAATAAAATGCAATTTACCCCCTGCACACCTGTGCACAGACAGATGCACACAGAAAAAGTGAGCCAACATGAGAGAGAGTGCATTCACATCCTCTCTTGTGTTTTTACAGGAAATGTTTCAACGTTTGTAACTATTGTGACGCTGAGATGTCATGCTGTAAGACAAAGCCTACTCTGTCCAATGACTTCTGTAGCAGCAGCAGCTGCTGCAGCAGTCCATCATGAGATTCTAAACACCATCTTAGCTCACACAACTCTTCACTGACCTGCATTATCACATGTGAGCGAATTTGCTTTGCCAGCAAACTCATTTTTTCCCTCCACTGGTTGCAAAGTATGTCCCGCAGGTGAGTGGGAGGAGTGAAAGATGAGACCAGGTACCATTTCCAGCATTTAAGCTTTTTTTAAAGAGGAATACCTGAACGTCACAGAAAGGACTGTAAATGATTTTGTGATTTCCAAAGTGCTCGTGTAAAGCTCTGTGCTTTTCCATCGAACACAACAGGATGGAACTTGTTTTCTTTCCTTTTGCAGCCCCAATGCTCCGATTCAGAACAGATAATCTTAGATAATAACCTCAAGTGACCCTTCAGATCACTGACATTTAAAACGGAATACTCGTGTAAAGGAAATTGCACTTTTACAGATTCTTCCACTGCAAATACTGAAAGTTTCTGCTCATCACCTTGCGCACAGAATTTCATTACGTTTGGCTAAACAAATTATTGTCATTTGAATTACAGTTAAATATTAGAAAATGCTTCAAGTAATGAACATAATTTTTATTTTTAGAGTTGTAACATTAGCATAATGAGTGGAAGGTAAATCGTAATTTTTCTACAAAATCAATTTAGAACTAGAAAACCAGTAAAGGGGAAAAGCTCTTTTCTGCCTTTAGTTTTAATGCCAGAGCTGCAGAAACTTCCAGATCCCTAGATACATATTGGTGCAAACATTAATAATTAAGCATAGATGCAGTGACAAAACCTGAGTGAGAATTTTCAGCCTTCACAAAATTGTAGTCATTTATTTTTAATGAGTGGTTCTAATGCCATGCGGTCTCAATTTAACCTTCAGCCGTTAGCATGGAAGGAATACCAAACTGCGATCAAAATTACAAAGTACCTGTGGAAAGTTGGTGTAAAACACCACTGAGAAAGAAAATATAGATTATCTCTAGAAGTTTCAAGGACATGATATAAAAGTCGAGTGCTGTTTAATTGGTCGCAGTCTTTGTGTCCTTGGACAAGACATTTCACCATCCTTGCCTGCAGCAGCCTTGCCTCTGTCTGTGCTCCCGAGATTGGCTGTGGTTACAATTGAGCTCATAATCGCCAGCGTGTGAATGTGTGAACTTGGGTTAATGACTGTGTTGTAAGCCAGCAGCCATTGATACTCAAGCCTTACTGCAGGCCTTGAGAGCTGGTGTCCAGCAAGCTTCAGTGGTTTCTCTGGTCCATAACACTTGATTCAGTGGTTAAACCACCTGTGCAGCAGCTAATCAGGCTCTGCGGAAACCTGTTAATGACCTACTAATTGAGATCAGGTGTGTTAAAGCAGAGTTCAAACCAAAATGTGCCGGATACCGGCCCTTGAGGCCAGGAATTGAATAGCCCCGCCTTACTGGTTGACCAGTAAACCATTTGTATTGCAGAGGTCTAACAGTGTACAATGGGAAATGTGTACGGAGGTATATGTGGTGCAATAACTTTTGTGTTTTGTTCCTGTGAATTTAGGATTTTTCTGGATTTTTCTCTGTGAGTTCAAGTTCAGTGAAAAAGCACAAACATTATTGCACCACATTTACCTTGATACATGTGTAATAAGAGCACTACTGATCAAAGCAAACTGACTGATACACTAGTCAGTTCAAGGTCAAGGCCAGCTTTATTTATATAGGATATTTCCTACAGCAGGTGCTGGTGAAGGTTCTCAGCCATCCAGGTGATGGTAAACCAAAAGGGTTCAAATGAAGGCAACTTGCTTGAAGACGTTTCGCTTCTCATCCAAGGAGCTTAGTCAGTTCTGACTAGAATTGCCTACAGCAGGGCTATTCAGTTCTGGGACTCAAGGGCCGGTATCCAGCATGTTTTATTAGTTTCTCTGGTCCAGTACACTAGATTCAGTGGTTGAATCACCTGTGATGCAGCTCATTAGGCTTTGCAGAAGCCTCTAAATCACCTACTAATTGAAATCAAGTGTGTTGAAGCAGGGTTAAAACCAAAATGTGCTGGATACCGGCCCTCAAGGCCCGGAGTTGATTAGCCCTGTTCTACAGCAACTGCTGCGTTAAGTGCTTCACAAGGTGAAATACAATCAAATCATACAAATATACAATGCTAAAAGTACAGGGGAAAAAGGAGAAATCAAAAGTTAATTAGAATGTTAAAATGTAGCACAAATGTCTAATTTAAACATATAGAAAAGCCAACTTGTAAAAAATCAATTTAAGAAGCATTTTAAAATAACTCAAGGTTGTAGAAGGTTTAAAGTTGTCAGGAAGAGTATTCCACAGCCTAGGACCGGCCACAGAAAAAGCCTTGTCACCTCAAGACAAGTTTTGTCCTTGGAATCATTAAAGTATTCTGTGTGCTCTATCTCAGGGCTCTAGTATATGTTGTAAGCATTTTGCAAGGTGCAAGAGAGACAGCTGTAACAGAATAAAACGTGATGAAATCCTTATCGGAAAATCTTTAGATCAAAGCAAGTTTAAGCTGATTCATCCATTTATCTAAGGTTGTTGCAGAAGTTGTGAGATCATTAAGTGTTCAATGGGCAGTATCATCTTGATAAATAACAAGAAAATGCAAAAAAAAAAAAAAAAAAAAAAAAAAGAGGATCCAAACATTCGCCCTTGGGGCACTCCTGTAGCATGGATACGTTTTTGGTCAGAAAACACTCAGAAAAAACAAAACAAAATAACAAAATGTAACAATAAACACATTAAAGACTAAAGAACATCATTACGGTTCTGGTCACGAGAAGCTCCTCGTTCTACAATCCAGAATATGTCATGAAACCCTTAAGGGTTTTCTGCAAATATACATTCTTACAATAATTAGCTCTTATAATGGGAGCCCTGGTCAAGAATACAAACACGTGCCTCTAAGTATGTGCAACCACAAGCAGTCTTTGTCAAGCACTGGGTCACTGGGCCTCTGGCCGCCCTTCATCTTGAAACATGACACAAGGAGGGGTGCAGCGCCAAGACAGAAAAAAAAAGTCCTTGTTTGCAAGACATCCATCTGGCAACTTAACTAGAGTTTATGTGTTTAGGAAATTCATGCAACCACAATTTTGTGGTTATGGTATTTAGTGAACTATCTTGATATGACAGTTTTACATGAAGTTTTCAACATTTAACAGCTCAAGCTATCATATTAGATAATCATTAACAAGGAATTTGGAAGACCTAGAACTTTCCTTATCTGTTCATTATGATCATCTCTTACATTAATTATATTAGAGGGTTTCTGTCTTTAATTTTTCAGATACTTTGCAGTGATTTTGTATCAAATTATCAAAATTTGTTAATGGAAAGTTTGGTTTAGCAAACGTCATTATGCCATTTGCAGTCATTCTTGTTTTAAATGTTCTATTTGTGAGCCAATTTAACATTTTCCCCAGTCAATTTACAATGCAGGCAAATGGATGCAGCCAAAAGAAAGTCTGACCTGGCTGACCTCAAGTTTATTTTCACACAACCCCATGCAGTTCAAAACCCTGAATGAGCGTAAACCACTGTGGAGCATTTAAAGCTGTCAAACAGCTCGTGCGACACATGCTCACACACAAAGCACACACTTCTGTTCTGAATACACAAGCAGCCAAGAGGGGCAAACACAAAAGACTGGTACAAAAATGCACATCCCTCCTTCACCCACATGTACTGCACCTGAGGTGTCTACTGGGTTTTCTCTTATTTGTCTTTAAGTCCGGCTCACATTTCAATAATATGAGTCTGATTGTTGTTTGCCGCCTTGCCAGCGGGGAGTCTTTGTGAGCAACTCTTAAGGGAGCTAGCCAGACAAATCCTCGACCTGTTAGAATCAGCTTCACCTCTAGAGACGGTTGCTCTAAGCAACAAATCACAGAATAAAAAAACTCAAACATCTCAAGGAGACAAAGAGCAGAATTTAAAAAAGGCAGCGATGGAGTGAAAAGAGGGACGACTGAAGAATTTCTTTTGTGACACAGATTAAAACATTAAATGTTGAAGAACAGCAAAAAAATATTGATCAAAGTCATAAATCTGAACGGATATGCTTCTGAAAGCTCTGATAAATGATGATCAGTCACCAACGTGTGTCTGAGACAGAGCATGAGGATGAACGCTTGTCCTCTTTGTGTCTGTCAGGCGTCTGAGACAGACCAGACGTAAGCCTGTCTGCACCGTTGTAGCACATGCTCTCTTGCCGGCATTCACTCATCCATTCAAACAGCAGCATCCTCAGCTGAGTGCAGCGCTTCTCTCTCACAAGCTTCTTTTTCATGAGCACTCACTTGTGTGTTCAAATAATATATAAATACTGTCTAGTTCTAAAATGTGACGACAAAGGAACATTTCCAGACACGGCAGCATAGTTTGTATAGAATAAGAGGCAGAATAGTTCCTAAAACAAAGAGCCATTCACCAGGGAAAGGAAAATCTCCTCACCTTGAAGTTTATCCGACCTAGAAGAGGCCAGTAGTCCAACAAGGACCCCCAGGAGAAAAGTCCACATCCTGGACAAAGCGTCTGGCGATGGCTTGGCGAGCAACTGGGTGTAAAGGTGTGCACCTCTTCTCCTCCTGTCTTCCTTCTACAGTACCAGCAGTGATGACTGGTGAGTGTGTGTGAGTGAAAGAGAGTAAATGAGTAGGAGAGATAAAAAAAGGAGAAACCTCTGGGTGTCTGAGAGCTGATTCAAAAAAATGTAGCCCCCAACTTTCTCTGCCTGAGAGACACAGAGACATGTGGCGCACACGTAGAAGGGGAAGGGTGCTTCATGCAAGCACACACACCCTTTTGCCTCTCCCACACTTGCCCCACCTCCCCTACCACTCCACCTCTCACACACACACACACACACACACACACACACACACACACACACACACACACACACACACACACACACACACACACACACACACACACACACACACACACACACACACTTTCACCCCCTCTCATGCACTTTTTCTCCCCTTTTTTGCCTCTATGGTGGTGGTAAAGGAGGTGATCCCTCCTCCAGTCTGGTTTCTTGTCCTTGTCTGCCTCCTTCTAACTTTCCTCCTTCACACCCCCACTTCCCCTTACTCCTGGTTTTGATGGCAGCACTTTCGGAGAGCCCATCTGCTCTTTTGTTCAATGCTTCCTCTGCTGTCAGGTCATCCCCTTTTCTTATATCAGCTCCCTTGAAGCCTCTGTCCTTCTCATTCTGTCTCAAAGTCAATCTGTGCCACAGGTAGAGAAACGTCAAGTTGCTTTAACAACTGACATTCTGATCTGCATGGAGGTTTATCTAACGAAGCCTACAGCTTTGAAATGACAAAAAAACACTACTTTATTTGCAGAGTTCTTCTCTATACTATCAGATATCTCAACAACCACTTCCTGCATGAAACATCTGCCTCTGTTATTGTAACGGGGCTTAACGTTTCACACCACCAGGTGTTGCATAGGTCTCTCAGGCTTTGGGAATCCCTTGTGTTCATCAGATCTTTTGTCATTTGTTTGTTTTAAAATTCAGTGACAACCCTTCCGAAAAGCTCTGAAGATTGTTCGATGACCAGTAATTTTACAGTCATGGGAACGGCCAGGGATGAGGGCATACTCCAAGTGGAGGAGTTGGGGTCTTGTTCACGAGTGAAGGAAAGATGGAGCAGGAGATTGAGCGGTGGATTGGTGACGGACATTATACACATTTAGAGTTATTTTGAATGTTTATATGATGTAATGCTGTCGTTGACAGTATTGCAAACATTTTGTGACAGATTGCATCATAAATGAAATCTACAGTATCATGGCTTGACTGTTTTGAGGAAGAAGAACCTTCCTTTTCCACCAATCCTTATTTGTTGATACTGCATGTGTCATGGTCCGTAGTGAGCTGCCTGTCAGTATTTGTGTTTGTCCTCTGAGTCTTGTCTGCAGGTGGGCTGATCCTGTCATGAAGACCCAGGGATTTAAGGAGCAGTGTGACACAACACCACGCCAGATGATTACTCTGTTTTGGGTAGCTCTAGCCACTTGACCTGTCTCCTGTTTGTATTTTGAGATAACCAGTCAACCTGGCTCCTGTTTGTATCTTTGAGATAAACCGTCACCTGAAAGCCTCAAACTACCTCCCCTGTTCTCCTCCAGATTTTCCACTCCACCTGCCCTCTTCACCATACCAGCCTGGATTCCCGCACTCCAGCTCACACTGCTATTCCCCTGGCCGTTCACTCTCAGCCGCTCACCTGTCTTCATCAACATCCTCACCAGCATCACCTTCGGACAACCTGTGCTTCGCTCTCTGGACCCCTTAAGTTCTTCCAGACCTGACCAAGCCCCCTCCTTATTTCTGATCGCTCCTGGAATACAGTAAGACCCATCTCAGCCAGCATATCCACCAACCATCCTTGGAACTTACTCTGCCTCTTTCCCCAGAAACCCACCTCGGAATCCTGCTACCTTTATTATTATTTTTTCCCCGTGTCCTGTCTGGCTTTGTAGCAAACAGAATTGATTCCATGTTGTCGTTCTTTTTTAAAACACAGAAACGGTTTTGTTACCTGTTATTGACGCTACGTTTCGCCGACGGCTGCCAGTTTCTTCAGGCTGATGCTGATGGTGGCGCGTCACTTCCTTTGTTTATCTGCGGGCAGCAGAGGACGTTGTCGCCCTTTACTGCCCGCTCTCCCCTCTCCGACAATGCAGTCCCATGCGTGGTCCAGCGTGTAAACTCCGTCATCCCTGTTCATGGTTGCTTAAGAGAAAACCATATAATGGACTGGGACAACACACGGATCATAACCACTGAAAAACAAAAATACAAAAGATGGATCGAGATAAGGAGATGTGGATGTGGGAAACTTGATGAGGAAATATAAAATCAACATTGTTTAACTGAACAATCACACAATAATAAATCATAGTGCATTAAATGCCCACCATAGCCTTAAGACATGTGTTGAACGTGCCCAAGTCCATACTTATGAGAGCACCATGTGAGCACCTGTGTGCGTACCCGCGCTTGTTTATGTAAGGTTTCTCTATAGGAGCATCCAATAGAGAGTGTGAGGGGCCACAGATCTGCCCCCTAAGTCCCAGAGATCCAGGAGCTGCCCCAGAGCACAGGAACCCCAGGGAGACTGCGACCAGAAAAGCCCCCGCCCCCCTCGAGAGGTGCAGATGATTGCCCCGGGGGGCCACAACTAGCAGCCGGCAGAGTTCCAGGAGATATCGGTGGCAAGCCCACAGGCCCGC
Organism: Nothobranchius furzeri; assembly: GCF_043380555.1. Lineage (NCBI taxonomy): Eukaryota > Metazoa > Chordata > Actinopteri > Cyprinodontiformes > Nothobranchiidae > Nothobranchius > Nothobranchius furzeri. The sequence continues at coordinate 75,576,783 of NC_091744.1, read as the reverse complement.
CCGCAGCCTCCCACCCCCTAGTCGGCCAAGCCCGGGACCCAGCGAGCCGGGACTTAGGGGCGACCACCCCCGCCGGGGACCCAGCAGCGCCCAGGGACCCAAACCCCACCAGGCAGCCACCGGGATTAGTCAGGCAGATGCCAAAAATCTTAAACTCCCTGACCCGGGAGCCATGACCCAGGCAGACCAAGGCACCGCACTCCACACCAGCTGTGGCAGGGAGAGGGGAAAATAAGATCTATATCATCACAAGAAGTCCCAGGAGAAGGGAGGAGTCAAAGGCCCCACCTGACATATACAGTCATACACAAACAGTCACACGCTCCCTCCCTCATGCTCACACATACACATACAACCAAAGACTTACAAAAATGCACACCGGACACCCACTCATGCTCCCCATACACAACCTATTCACTCTGGTCCCGGTACTGCTGCACATGGGGTACAACCATTACCGGTTCCCAGAGTTCGACCCTTTCTGCTGGGGTGCTGATGAGCAGGCTCCCCCACCCAATGCTGAGCACAGCAACCCACCACCCCAGACCCCTACTGGATGGCCGGATCTCCCTCCTAGCCTCCAGCCCCAGGAAGCCAAGCGACAACAGAGGTGTGCTAAGACCCCTAGTCTCCCTCCGCCTGCTCCAGTATGGTGTTAGTGAGTGTTGATGAGGTGTATTCCATGGCTGTGGTGAGCGGGCAGTGCGGGCATCGGCTGGCCTATGCCAGCTGATGCCACCACACCACCCCACTTGCACCCACAGCCCTCAGTGTCTAAGTGCAGTTTAAAATTGGAAGTAGGCACTGGCAATTGGGATGAGGCTGAGAAATCCCCCTGCCAAATGCTGTTGAATGTGCTCACTCCCAAGGCCCTAAGTGTGTGTTTGCGTGGAATGTCGTTGGTGGAAGTGTTTACGGTGCAAATAAAATTGGGGGGCCGGTTGCCACAGGAATGCGGAAATGGGGTTCATACCCGCACTCCCTGACTTGTCCGCCCCCCAAGGTCCTATGTGCATGTTTGTGTGATGACGTGAGGGAACAGGAGAAGAGAAATGTGTGGGGATGGGGAGGAATGGCTAGTTGGGCTTAGCCCTCCAGGGAGCAAGCTCCCACACTGGCCCAAATTGGCACCTCTGTTGTCAAAATGCCACCCAGAGCATGGAGACCTCAGCCCATCCTGCCAGGGCCCAAAGCAGCAGTATCACAGAGCCTCACAGAGTCCGAGGGCACCAACCCAGCTCCACCCCAGCAGAATATCTATGCCCATCCTTGCATTTGCACAACTTCCGGATTGTAAAAGACATAGGACATCCAGGTAAGGTTGGGTCCTCCCCCTCCTGGACTTCCCCCTCCCCTGTGATGGGACAGCAGAGGAGCCAAGATCTACCTGAGGACCCTGAACCCGAGTCAGGCACTGCTGCATGTTCCTGCCTTCTCCCCGACAGCATACATGTCAGGACCCGACCCCCAAGGCCCCGCCCAGATCCCCCCACGGGGCTGGCAACCCCCACACCTCAAGCCCCCAGGCCTCCACCCAGACCCGCCCAGGGGCAATGCAGCTGCCGGGCAGTGACCCATGGCCACCGCCAACACCTCCAAGGGGCCCCACTCACAACCGCCAGTAGTCCACCCCCCTAGGCAACCCAAGCACCTCCAGAGGGGGGAAACGGCCCCCCAGTCCCAGACACCCCCAGTGAACCCACCTCCAGGGTACGTCCAGATACTCCAAACTCAGACCCTCCACCCCCTCACCTACATCATCCCGCAGGACAATATCAATGGTCCCCCGTCATCGCTATGTGATGAAACCGATCAAAGGAGCCCAGAGAGATTGATTTGAAGTGGAAGCAGAGGCTGTATCAAGTGTAATATGATCTAACAAAAGATTTCTATACTGGTTGATGCAAAGAGTATCTCTATTTTTCCAATTCAAGAGAATAGTTTTCTTAGAGATGCACATGGCAGTCAGAACCACGTGAGCCAAAGATGTTTCAATCAGGACATCGTCCAGGTTTCCCAGTAAACAAAGGGAGGGGGCGGTTGGGATATGACATTTCAGACACTGCTACCTTTACGCAGCGCCTTCAATTCCCGTCTCTTTTCCTTTAATTCCTATTTTATAATAAATCCTTAATTTACTCTTATCTTGTTTCCGTGTATTGATTCTGCTTGTCGTGGGTCAGAAAACTGCCTCCCAACGTTTCAGCACGTAAGTTTGTCACATAGCACCAGCTTATCCATCAACCTGATAAAAAAATGGATTAACTTTGTTTTATAGAAACAAAGAAGGAGTAATGTAAAGAGTGAAGTATGGAAATGGGTGTCGCATACAAGTGATGCTAATTCTAAAAAAAAACTGAAAAACAGTCAATCTTTGGCAAGAAGTATTTTGGGGTTTACAAGAGCCCTTTTTACCTCAGCTTGATCTTCCTTTGGCTACTGTGATCTGAGCATGAACATATAGAAAAAAATCTAAATAATTTCTGCAAAGTTTATTGCTGGAACTGGACCTTCTGACTTAAACATGAGCACAAGATCTAGTCCATAGCCTTGTATAAAGCTGCACCAGTAGTCTCTGCTTTTGCACAAAGGGCATGTGAGGCCAAACGTCTGACCAACTCCTCTGTGCACAACCATGGTGATTTTTTGAAGTTATCAATTAACTAGTTGTGCTGGAATCAGAGACAAGGAGGTAAATGTTCTGCTCTGAATTCAACTTTCCAACGATCCCATGCCATGGACACTATATCTCAAGGAGCTCTGCAATCAGCAGAGAGAATGTGATGTATGTAACATGATTCTCCACGATTGGAAGGAGGCACATGATAATGCATATTTTAAAACAAAATGTATAAAACAATTACAAACTGAGCTTATCATTTGCACAGCTGCACATGGCAAAGAGGTAGTAAAAGACAAGTGAAAAGGCGCAAGCAGAAAAATGAGAAACACAATGGAAGGAGATCTTGCAAACATCAGTGGCTGGTTATGGAACTCTTACACATTTTGTATTCTTCTGAACAGTATATCGGTAAATTCCCTTTTCCCATCAAAAAGAAATACAATCAGGAATTTCTTGTCAATTGTTGATCATAGTGGTGCATTTTGCCACATGCTTCCCTCCAACCACAAAGCGATATGGGTTGTCATGTCTGCAACCAGGACCCTCTCAACTGCCCAAGATCTGGATGGATGTCCAACACTTAAATGTACATAAGGTTCATGGTCAAGTCCAGTTCCCAAAGTTAGGGGTTTTGATGTGATCTCAAATAAAATTGGAATATAAAGGTTCTATGGCATGCAAAATTCACCTTTTGGAGCTTTTGATCATGTTACATCTTTATTTCCTCATGAAAAACACCCAAAGCAGTTTTTGACTTAACACATTCATTTTCCTCTCTCAGCTGTTTCTTTCCGTCAGCTGCGGACAACTATGTTAGGCCACTGTGGAAGGCTGGATGAGTTTGTTGCTATGTCATTAGACTGTGCTCCTCCTCATCCAGGCAGTCTTGAATCTGGATTCCCTCCTCCCCTGCAACGTAAACACTAACGGTTTCTCCATGTATGGAGTTTAATCTCTACAGTTGTCAATATGTGATTTCTTTCTCATCTAGTCTCCACTTTAAATAGTGCCTGGAGCCCAAGAACAGATTTATTTTTGGCAATCGCTGAGTGGGACATTTTGGTGTGAATCAGCGGTCTCCGGGTCTGCAGCTGTGTATTATTGTGGAATTCACACGAGAGGAGGTGGGGTTTCATCAAATCCAAGCTTCCTATTTCTGTGTTGAAGTAATAGCTCACAAAAATAACTTACATTTCATAAAAAACTGGCATCTCAATAGTGCCAGTGGTCATTTTTTTTTATCTTGCATTGTGCCTAATGTACTTAAGAATAGATGATGGATTTAAGAAGTATAAAACAAATAAAAGAGGTTTGTTGTATTTATTATGCCCTTATTTATTTATCTATTGTTTTTGTTTGTTTTGGCAATGATTCACCAGTGGGTTTTTTGAGAGATGGAACATGTTTGCTGCATCAGATACTGAACAGTTTGGGAACCACTGGTCTATATCGCCAGTCACAATGACAAACAGAGATCAGTGATCTAAGGGAGCCTTCCTAAAATGAACATGTCAAATATAAGGTGATTACATTTAGCCTGAAGTAGATTCATTTCAGAAATAAACAGAGGGCTGAGATCCTTCTTCTTTTCTAATGACTAAATTCTGGCTCATCTAAGATGCCCAGACTTAGGTGTAGAGTTTACTACACACTAGAATCAACACTGTTTGCTATCAGTTGTTAGATTCTGAAAATGACCAATCAGATTAACCTATGAGGCTTAGATCGTGTATAAATATCCCGGATACTTATATATCGATCTAAGTTCATACACCAACCTGTTTGGTCTCATTTTAATCCAAGGATTAACGCTTAATTTAAATAGTTAAATTTTATAGCAAAAGTTTATTTTTGAATCAGAAGCTAGGAATCTTTGCTTTTCAATGACCAGAAATATTATACCTTTTCTGTGTTTCGTTTCAATAATGAGGCAAGTTTAAAAATGAAGAAATTTTATTACTAACAATTTTAAACTTTACGATTTGAAACGACAATTATAAATGGCAATTCATGGATGACAATTTGATGACAATTTTTAACAGCTTTGATATTAAACTTGTTTTAAAAGAACAAACCTGTGGCTGGATGGAAGCTAAATTGGAACTACAAGTTTGGATGCGTGAATGGAATTATCAGAAGATTTCTTTCAGAGAGAGAAGAAGCGTTCTGGATGGAAATGATGTTTTGCGGCTAACTGAGTTATTCAGAGAGAACAGCATCAAACGTCATCTGTCGATTAGTGTCTACCTCACCCAGTTTCCAGAGACCCCCTTTCGGATCCGAGATGTCAAGTGGAGATGATGTCCTCCGGGCACGAGGACGATAGACGGACCTCTATGCGACCAAATCAGTCCTGGGTTGTCTCCGTGGGTCACACGACTGATGAACTATTGGCGTCTCAAAGTCCGTAACTCTGAAGGAGTTTTCGTCTTAACTTAACTCAGAAATCAATAACTCTGGTTAGAGTTTTCGTCAACTGGTTACTGTTACGTTTATTCTTAGCTATTCTTGTCGGCGTGACAGAACAGCAGGTGGAGGTTTAGGGATTGCCGTTGGTTCAAGAACTGACCTGAAGCTGGTGATGGTTAGTTTTACCAAACTCTCAGGACACTCCCACTCTCAGCAAGAAAGCTTTGATCATGCGTCAAAAACATGTGATGCAGTTATCGTTTATCTGGACTCTGTGTTAGATGGATAAGGTGAAACTGACCTTCTTTGCGGAACACATCTTCTACTGTCATCAACCATAATCATCTTAATCATTATTATACCCAAAGCATAAATTCATTTCATGTAATTAAAATACCTTTATACTGAACCAAGTGATCATTTATGATGATTTTCATAAACAGTAATAAAATCAATGAGTTTTATTAATTATTATTATCTAATTATTATCATCGTGAACTTGAAGTGTCCTCCTCCTGGGACGGAACAGCAGCAGATAGGTGATATGTTCTTCCAGACATCATGGCTCCTTGGTTAATCTGTGGATTTAAAAGTACTGTTTGACCCAGCTTGGCCCAGCTGGGTAAACGTGACCTTTGCCACAAATTAGAGGACCTTCCATGATGCTACATAGAGAATTGGAAAATTGAAGCGCATCAAAATGATTCACACCTCCTTCTTTGCAGAAGCAAGCTGCTTCCTGTTTCAGCTGCTCCCATTGTGACACTATAGAAACGACTGACACAAACAAGCCTGTTTACATACGCTGTTTTTCGTTCTCTTTTTATCTTCCCCCTTAAATCGTCTTAGATTAGACTTGTTCCATGCATAATCAAAAGGATCAGCAAAGTTGCTTTGATTCCAAAACAAATGCAACTATATTTGACTGATGCCTCAAATAATTTGTGACAACACAACATCAAAAACAATGGTGAAAATGAAAACGTGCAATTAAAAATAAAGCTTGCTCTGACTTCAGGAAATGTGGACACAAGCTTTTGGGCCTCTTTTTCAAATGGGTTTCTGGTTAAACACCTGAGTCTGAGATTGAAGAGTCAATCTCATTCAACACTTAAACACTGTAAAAGGCACTAAACCATTTACAACTCTGTTTAGAAAGTAAAATAAACATGTTCCACCCTGTCAAACGTGTCCTGTTGAAGAGCTTGTGTGAATATGAAACTGATGTAAGCAAGTCACATTTCTTCTAGTGCTTTCAATAGAATGTTTATAAAATGATTGATGCACCTGGTTAATTTCTTATTATTTTAGGTGAATGATGCCACAAAAACAAATAAACAAACAAACAAACAAAAAAAACATATGGTGAACAGCTGCGTAATCCCAGAACTAAAACCCAAATGAGCTATTAAGCTACTGAGTCAGTTATTAAGAAAAAGGAAAAAAACAACATTTCCATGATGTTTATACAGTGAGAACACACACATCCACTCTCATCAGACGTCCTTGTGGTTTGGGAGTCCTTGTGGTAATGACCACCTAATGGCTCATCATCAGCATTCCTCTCCAACAACACACTTTTTCCCTTCAACCAGTGTATTCACGGGAATCTGAGGAGAGGAAATTGCTAGATGTCTGCATAAATCAGTGTGAAATCCCGGCGTTTGTACAGATATGTTATAATGATGACAAATGCACAGAGTGATGGCCACGGGGCCTCTTCCACATTGAGGTCATTGACTTGTTTTTGGTTTTAATGTGTCATTTTAATGTTAAAAATAACATGGTTGGCTGAATTTCAGAATAACAAACAAAATAAAAGCAGATGGGACATTTTTCTTAAACGTGTGGAACACTAGTTTGATCGATACATTTGTAGTGGTCTCTAGTAGGAATGAATGCCTTGTAAACTGTACTCTGAGGAAGACAAGTTCTGGTGCACCAGTTTCGGAAAGTAGAAAATTGCCACATCAGAGGCCAAATCCCAATACTCACACTTCCACCCTTGTGCCCTTCAATCGTGTGATCCAGACCAGGGGTGTGGAAGTTGATCACGCCCATTTTCAGCCCTTGATCCACACTTCACACAAGTCTGCATCGATGCGGGAGAAAAGGCTTAAGTGCTTTTGCTGAAAAAATGTATTTTCTTAGGAAAGTAGTTCATTTATGATTAGTTGATGCTCTGAAACTTCTATACAAAGCAGCAATGAATGTAAATTTATTTCAAATTATTGTTTGGTTGCTCATTTGAAAGTTGTTAATAAAGGTTTTTTTAAAAGAAGTATCACAGAGACCAGCATCCTGGCACGCAATACTCCCTGTCTTAGTTTGGCAGTTATTTGTACACTTGTGTACCACACACTCTAAGCCATACCGTGCACTTTCTTCAAGTGCACTTCGCTGAAGACTGCAGGGCGCAGTGCGAGTACTGAGACTGGACCAGAGAAGAGCTTCAGATGACAGGATTTGGATTTTTGTTTCCTGATATTTGGACATCTCACCTTTGATTGGCTAACAGCAATGCAATTCTGATTCTGTGTGTTTTGCAATGTTGATGTTTTAACTCCACAAATAACACAAGGCTGGAAGAGTTCTGCTGTGTGGTGGAGTTGCTAATGCTATCGGTAAGCTTCTACTAATCAAGACGTTTGCTGCTGTTTCCTGGATGCTAAACCAACAGCAGCTTTCCCCGTTGTGAATCAAGATGGGTGAGTCCATGAATGTTAAGCGACAGTGTAACGTAGATCTGTCAGGCTTCTCAAATCCCACTGTTTCACCATCTATTTCAGAATCTAATGCAGGAGATAGGTGTAGGAGATTATTTTCATATTAAGCCTGCATGAAAAACTCAGAGTGACCATTTTTTTCAGTGTTCCACAGCTTTAATACAGTTTAGAAATTTTTGTTTAGGCTTGAACTGCTTTTTTAAGGGTTAGGGGTTTCCTGTACAAAACTGACCAGAAGTCTTTCTATTGACGTTTCTGTCTGAACTGGCCTCTGTGGTGATGAGGCGTGTTTGGACTGATGTTTACAATTGTCCAAATTCTGCCTCAGTGTCTCGAGCTGAATGAGCTGTTCCTGCGTCATGGGAGCATGACTGGATTTTTTCAAAAGGCCGGGCTTTGCAACAACAACAAAGTAAAGGCCTCACTACTGTTCAGGCGATGGGAGAGCAGAGAGAGAGAGCTTGCTCAACAGAGCCTCAACATGTTGTATATCCAACAGGAATGTACTGTGTCATTCAAACTCTCAATATGCACGGTGATAGACCTAGAACAATTAAAATAGTTACTTTTAGTCCTTTATTTAGCGTAAAGTTTGGTTTCTAGTTTAACTCTTCAATGAAAAAAAATCTAAATACAAAAAACAGAAGGCTTCAAGTTTAGCAGGGGAAAAAAAACAAAGAATGCACATGATCTAAATTCAGCATAAGTCAGGAAGTGGAAGTGTGCTAATTTGTATCTGAAGATGACGAAATGGAAAACCCCTAAAAGTAAGGATGGGGCACGGTGGGGCAGGGCGATGGTAGTGATGGTGGGGTGAGGAGAGGAGGTGGTGATGGGAGGACCAGAGGAAATCCTGTCAACGGCTGAGCAAACTTGAGAGTGAGATAGAGTGAATAGGTGCAAACCTCTGATGATCATTCATACAAAGCCTTTTCACACAGAGAAACGTTATAGTAAAAGTCATGGTGAGGGAAAACTGAGAAAATAAACAATATCACATTTCCTTTTGTAAACAGGCATTCATCAGAAACTTTATTAGCTAGTACTTGGGTTGGCCCCATTTCACTTCCAGATATGTCTTAACTTTCATTTCCACACTTCTCAGAGATTCTCATTCATATTGTATTGACATGATTACACCGTAATTTTGTCAGCTGCAGCCATAATGTGAATTACCTGCTCCCCCACAAATGAAAGGTATTGGTCTGGATTGAAATCTGATGACTGTGGAAGCCTTTGAAGTCCAGAGAACTCACTGTAAGGTTTAAGACACCAGGTTGAGATAATCTGAGCTTTGTAGGGTGGTGCATTATCCTGCTGTAAGCAGTCATCAGAAGGGGGGTTCAATGTGGTCAGCAACAATACTCATGCATCTTCATTTCGATAATTTCCCAACTAACAATAAGACCTCTGACATCGACAAGCCATTTTTGTCCACATAGCTACAGCTTACTAGCCTAGTGAGCTACACCCAAATATTGCAAAGCAAGAGTTCGGTCTAGTACCGCTCCACTGGAACCTGCGCGGCCCCCTAGCAGCATTCTGGTTGGCCAGTCACAACTCTCTATTGGGGTTTCAAACTAATAGAGTGCTGTGATTGGTCCATAAAGGTGGGCCATTCACAGCACTCTATTGGCTTTGTGGACCAATCAAGGCACTCTATCGGTTTGGTGGGTAGGATGATGCGATGGAGTGGATAAAGATGGCAGCAGCTCATTTGAAACGGCTTTTACACCAATTTTGGACTATTGGACTCTATTAGAATCAGGAGCAGTTAGATGTATTTAAGTCCTTTATTTACTAAAAGGTTGTATTTTTGCCTTCTTCAGTAGCGGACTGCCTCATTGACCGACATCCATTGAGGTGAGTACGTCATGTTGTTCATTGTCCAATAGCAGGCAGAGATTGTTTGAAAGACAATGATAGAACTCGCCCCAAGACCGAGAACCATCAATGGAGTCTTCCCAGACTAAATAGTAAATCTATTTAGTCTGGCTTGCAAGGATAAAAGCTCACTGGACTATTTCTCCTCGTTTGGAGCTTCTCTATAAACCCTGAAACTGGCTCTACAATCAAATTCCCTATTGTCACAAATCCTATACTCAGTTGGAATTTAGACAAGTAGACTTCACCATTTTCAGATATGTTGAGTTGCTGCAATGGATTTGACTGATTAGCTATCTGTGTGAACAAGCAAATGAACAAATGTAGGTGACTGGTGAGGGATTTACTAACAGTTCTTTTAAAGTCCTAAACAGTACAGTTTTGGTGAGGTGGAATTTTGACAATTTTTAAGCTCCATGAGAGGTTATGACTTAAGGTTCCTGAAGCACATCACTGAAACATCACTTCTCCCAGACATTAATATTGGTTCTGAGGTGACAAAACAGCTGATTATGCTCAAACTCTGTGCCTTAAGAGCACATGGAAGAGGCAAATGAAGCTGGTAGAGAAGAGCCATGCAGGGGTTTGGGACCCCGGGACACTTAGTATGAACTAATCATGGTAGGCTGTAGGGGTTTTGCAGGATGTTCAATCGGTAGAGTCCCTCAATCAACTGGGCCTTACTGTAGAGGCTAGGAAAAGTGCCATCCAGTCTGTATGTGAAGCTGCAGGGAAGGTCAGACGTTGGATGTGGATAAGGGCTGATTCATGGGTAGTTGCTGCTGGGACGCAGGCTCGGGTCTGATCAAGCACAGCTGGGTACCCTGGATGAGGATGTCTGATGTTGAAAGACCCGAAACACCCAATGACCCCAGTTTCCATCACTGGCGATGCGTCCCAGTGCATCTATAGATGTATCTTGCATACATGACAAGATCTCAGTTTTGGAAGGAAGGAATTCTGTGTACATGACCTTTACCTTAATGGTACCGTGCCAAGGCCAAGGGACAGCACAGAAGGAAAAAGTGTTCATGCATGACTCTTGAAATTATAACTTCAATGAAACCACCAAATGGTTACAGTGCACAGCTTTGTCTGCAGCTCACCGCTCCCCCAGGGGATGGGTCAAATGCGAAAAACAAACTATTGGGTCTTTAACGTTTTTACCTAATTTTAATTCTATAATCGGATACTAACAGTTGGAGTGCCCCAAATGATTCAGACCAGGTGAAAAGAGGCACAGATTTTTGCCCAAGGTGTATAAAAAAGTGTCCTAAGGGTAAGAGGGGGAATCATGATTTGGCCGTCGTTTCCTCCAGATGGATGCATGGAAATGTAACTGATGAGGGCTGACTGAAACAAAGAAACTCCTTTTCAATCTAATGCCATTACTTGGTCTTGCTACTTCCAGCTTTGACACTTCTCACAAATTAAATCATTGCTGTCCATAGCCAACCTACAATCTGTAATTCAAGCCTTCATTTTGTCTAAACTGGACTATTGCAACCCTCTATATGCTGGAGTGAGTAAATCTTTCATTATGAGGCTGCAATTAGTTCAGAATTCAGCAGCTGGATTTGTATCTGGACTAAAGAGATGGGAACACACTTCCCCTATCCTGGTCTATCTTCGTTGGCTTGCCGCGGAGCTTCGGATACACAGCAGATCTTGGTTCAGATCTATAAGGATCTTGCCAGAAAAGAACCCTGCGGCCCACTATTGAGCACCCTCCCCTGGGTTTATGTAACCCTAACTGACTCCGGTTTGAACTGTGTGCTTATTCATTTTGTGTCTATAATTAATCTGTGCAGACTTAATAAAGAAGTCACCTTGTGAGCAGTGAGTCCTTAATTTTTGTCAGTCATACAGAAATATTTGATTTCAAGAGGAAAGACAGCTGAAAATGTAGTTATGTAAAGCTTTGACACAACATGGAAATTTAATTAGATATCCAAATTTGAATTTTATCATCAAATAAAAATTTAGAATAAATAAACACAGTTTAAGGGAGTAATAGGGAAAAGG